>NW_006921912.1:3007983-3017705 GCF_000298275.1 Orycteropus afer afer | reverse complement strand
TGATCCCAGAGCAAAAACCAGGATGGCAGTCTTCACTGTTATTTAACATTGTATTAAGTGAATTACAAATGCAGTTAGGAAATGGAGAATTAGAGACATATTGTAAAAAGGACATGGAGGCAGTTTCTTACTTCCTCCCAGTTGACAAGGAATTGAGAATCACGTAAGTATCAATGGCCCAAGGCTTATTCCTATGAGGCAGTCATCAGGCATGCCACCACCCTTCAACCTTTTATGCCAATTCTGATACCAACCATCCCTCCCACAGCACTCTCTTCTTCTGTGCTGGATTCAATAATTCACTGCAATGTCCACACAGAAATCACAGGCAATACTCACAATTATGGGATTTATTAAGGAACAACAGGTTAAAATTCAGGATCAGAAACAACTCAGGATACAGTTCTTCATTCAGGAGAGCTTCTTCTCAGCCAGGTCACAGGTACACTTCTCTTTGGCCTGGGCCTCTGTCCTGCTTAGGAAAGTGTTACAAAGCTCTCTGGTGATAGGTGCCCAGGAGTCAGCAAGTCTCCTGACTAAAGACATTCAGCTTTCTCATTCTGTGGGCCAAGGATCCTGCCTCTCTCTCTCATTTCTGCTTCTTGGTTCTATTGGTTCTGCTGCCATTTTTCTGCCACTGTTTCTCACTATCTCAGCAAAGTGTTGCAGCTTTCTCTCTCTGTCTTCTGGTTCAGAGAGTCCAGTTCAGGTATCTTGGGTCCAAGGATGGACTCCACTCCTAGCTCTTCTTTCTAGATGACAGTGAAATCTGCCTGCCTCTGGCATGGCTCTTTTTAAGCCTCAAAAAAAAAAAACAAACTCACTGCCACCAAGTTGATTCTGACTCATAGCACCCCACCATGTCAGGGTTCCATACACCTT
Organism: Orycteropus afer afer; assembly: GCF_000298275.1. NCBI lineage: Eukaryota > Metazoa > Chordata > Mammalia > Tubulidentata > Orycteropodidae > Orycteropus > Orycteropus afer. The sequence goes on along the minus strand of NW_006921912.1, from coordinate 3,016,823 downwards.
ATTTGCATGGTCTCACACCCACAAGGGTGCCTGTACATTATTCGCATTGTTATCAAGCTATGCAATCCCCTTGGTGGGCCACAAGTACTTTATATTTGTATAGTCCCACCAGTCATTTGGTTGGAGTCACCAATACCATGGCTAGGAGAGTCATATTAAGTAATTAACTGCACCACATATATTAATCAGAACTAAACAGGCAAAATTATATTTATAGAAGACTTTATTATACATTTGTAAAATCCCAAAGAATCAATGGAAAGACATCTACAAAAATAACAATTACATTGAAAATTATAAAACTAACATACAGTAATCAATAGAATTCATATATAGAAGCAATGGTCAGTTAGAGGATAAAAGAACAATCTTAGCAAAAAAAACATTAAACATGGTGGTTTAATTACATTTTATGTTATGTGTGCATTACAGTAGAAAAAAATAAAATAATAGTCCCAAGCATAAATCTAATAAGAAGTGTACAAAATATGTATGAGGAAAATTATGAAAAAGAAATTTAAGTATACCTGAACAAATGGGAATAAAAGCACACTTCATGATTGGAAGCCTTAAAATCCAGAGATGGCAATTCTCCCTAAATTCACTTAACAATTTTAAGACACAATCAAAAGATATACTACCAGAAGTTTTTTCCTGGAGCTACATGGGTCAATTATAAGGTTATAGTTAAACATGAATGTTCAATGAAACCCTAAAAAAGAACACCAATATGTGAGGCCTTACCCTCAAGATATGAACATCATGAAGCTCCTTTAATTACATCAGTATGGTATTTGCATACAAATAGATTGACAGACCAATGGAACAGAATTAAAAACACAGAAATAGCCCAAATGTCTATAAACTTTGGTTTATCTGATAAAGGCAGTAGCTGAAATGAGTAGGAAAAAAGACCAACTTTTTATAAACAGTGATAGAACTGGAAGCCATATGGAACAAGATAAAGTTGGATCTATTCCTCATAACACACACTGATATAATTTCTACATCAATCAGACATCCAATTGTAAAAAAATTTAAATCACACAAATAATAGAAAAAACAAGTGAATTTATTTTCTTTTCTTTGTTAACTTTTTATTGTACTTTGGGTGAAATTTTAAAGAGCAAATTGGTTTTCTATTCAACAATTCATATTCATTTTGTTTTGTGGCATTGATTGTAATCTCCACAAGTAATAGCACTCACCCCAATTCCTCCCTGTGTTTACCATTTCTAATTGTCCTTCTTTCCTATCTTTTCCTGCCTTCTGAGCTTAACCCCTGAGCAAATGTTGCCCTTTTGATCACACATGGTTGATTGTTCTAAGGAGTGCATTAATGCTCCGGTGTTATTGTTCACCTTAGAGGCCTATCATATGGCTCAAATGTGAACCTTGGAGGTGAGCTCAATTTCAGGCCTGAAGGGTGTCCAAGGGTCATAGTCTTGGGAGTTCTGCCATTCTCTATCAGACTGCTAAGCCTGTTCTTTTTTGATTTCGAGTTTTGTTCCACAGATTTATCCCACTTTATCCAGGACCTCCTATTGAGATCCATTTCAGAGGAGCCAGCAGTGGTAGCTGGGCAGCATCTAGTTCTTCTCATCTCAAGGCTATGGATGGTTCACATGGCCCATTAGTTCTTTCCATCAATTGTTTCCTTATGTCTTTGATTTTCTTCACTCTTCTTTGCTTCCAATGGGAAATTATCATTAGTTGCACCTTAGAGAGCTGCTAACAAGCTTTTAAGACCCCAATCCCTGTTTACCAAAGTAAAATATATTTAAAAAATAAAAAATCAAACCCACTGCCATCGAGTCGATTCTGACTCATAGCAACTGCCATTGGGTTTCCAAGATGGTAAATCTTTACAGAAGTAGGTTGTCCAAACTTAATCCCATGGAGTGACTAGTGGGTTTGAACCACCAACCTTCTGGTTAGCAGTCAGATGTCTTAGGCACTGTGCTACCAGAGCTCCTTTAGTAAGATATAGAACATTGCTATTGTGGACTATGACATCAATTGACCTTGGTGTCCCCTGAGACTAAGGCCCTGAACCCTGGGGCCCAGCAACTCATTCTTTTAAGATATTTGGTTATGGCTAAGAAGTTTTTGTAACTTTTTCCCCTTTATGCTATACTATGTTGTTGTTGTTGTTATGTGCCGTCAAGTCAGACCCTACTCGTAGTGACCCCTCCTTGGGTTTCTGAGGTGGTATCACTTCAGAAGTAGATTGCCCAGCCTTGCTTCCAAGGAGTGGCTGGTGGGTTTGAACCACCAGCCTTCTGGCTAGCAATCAAGTGCCTAAGGCACTATGCTACCAGACCTCCCATGCTATACTATATTCATGGATATATTTGCAGTATGGGACCTCTGGTGGTGTAGTGCCTAAGGTATTTGACAGCTAAGCAGAAGGCTGGTGTTTGAAACCCACCAGCCATGCCTCGGAAGGAAGATTGGGCAATCTAATTCTGTAGTGACACTGCCTTGGAAACTCAAGGAGGGGTCGCTATGAGACAAATTGACTTGAGTTTTTTTTTTTTTTTTTCAGTATATGCAAATACATATGTAGAGATAGCCTCTAGTCAAACATGTATATATTCATGGACATGTCTCATTAGCCTTCTTACCCCTGTTCAACCTGTGTGTCTAAGTATCCACTCATAGATAATTGTTACTACTCTTGTGGTAGATATTGAATGTAATGGAATTAACCTTTGTTTCTCCTCCCAGGGTCTTCCTTCATCTTGACTATTTTGTGTTGACCTCTTCCTTATTGTATGTTAACTTTCCCTTCATCCAGGTTTATTCATGTTTTGATTGCTAGCCAGAAGGCTGGGTGGACAGGCTGAATGATCAGGTATCTTCAGGCAGTGGGGTGTTGATGACCATGTATAGGATTGGCAGAGGATGTTTCTAAAAGCATATTTGTATGTTCCATAAGAATTTCTAGGTATATAGTAGAGCTACAAGGGATGATATTGTGGTGACTTCTTGGCCACAGCCTGCTACCCAGAAGTAGTTGGAGCTGTGGGCTCAGGACCATGGTCGCAGGGGACATCAAGCTCAACTGGCATAACATACTACACAAAAACATTGTTCCACCTCCTACTTCTGCAAGTCATGACTTGGATCTTAAAAGTTTGCAAGCAGCCATTTAGATGCAACAACGGATCTCTCCTCATCCAGAGCAAAGAAGAATGAAGAGAATCAAAGATACATGGAAACCATTAGTCCAAGGGATTTGTAGACCATGAGATCCTCAGACTGTATGACCATGAGACCAGAACTAGATGGTGCCCAGCTACCACTGTCAACCACTAAGAGGGGGATCTCTGTAGAAGATCCTGGATAGTGTGGGAGAACAATGTGAAACAAAACTCAAAATCATTTTAAAAAAAAAGACCAGTTTTGCTGGTCTGATAGAGCCTAGTGAAACCCCTGAGAGAACTTGGGAGAACCCACTTTCCTAAAGCAGCTACTCAGCTGCTTGTGGTAGATCTCGCCATGGAGTTGATTGCCAATTTTAGCATGGGGGATAACTACTATCAGCTGCCCAGCCACTCAACCAGGCCCAGCCAAGTTGACATACAACTTTAACTACCACAGTGACCAACACAATAACACTAAGGAAAAGTAGGACACAGAAAAGTGCACAAGAAGAACAGACAACAAAGAGACTATGACTCCTAGCTGCCCTTCAGGTCTGGAACTGAACTCACTCTTGTGGCTTCCAGCCAAATAAAAGACAGGCATATGAGCTGAACATTTACATCAAGTAGGTACACTCCTTGGAGAGATCAATCATGGGAGAACAGAGGGGCAGTGTATGCACACGGAGTCAGCTCAGGGGGCAGGAATGCATGGAAGGGAAAGGCACAGGGAAGAGGTAACTATGGGGAGGGAGTGGGAAGAGAGCTATTACATTGTTGGGAATTACAGTCAATGTCATGAAACAAAATGTATATGAAGTGCTGTATGGGGAACAAATTTGTTCTGTAGACTCTCACCCAAATCAAAATAAAAATAAATAAATAAGGAAATTCAAAGAACCTAGAATAAGCAAAACAGCTTTAGAAAAGTTGAATGAAGATGGAGACTTACACCAACTGACTTCAAGTATTAATATAAAGTTGTTGTTGTTAGGTGCTGTTGAATCAGCCCTGATTCATAGGAACCCTATGTACAGCAGAACAAAACACTGCCCAGTCCTGTGCAAGCAGGGCTATTTATAAATCACACATTTGATAAAAGATATGAATCCAGAATATATTTAGAGCCTGACTTCTGGTAGGATGGCAGAATAGGCAGAAAAACTACACAGACCCTCTTCAACAAAGAAAAGAGAAACCAATTGACCCAGATACAGAAGATAATCTGGAGCCTTGAGCTTAGAAAGGAAGGATACAGAAGTGGATTAAACACCAACTGGTAGAACAACCTGAATGAAAAAGTGAATAAAGAGACAAAAGAGCTGCAGACTGTCAGCTATCCTAATGGCACAGTTTGAATACTTCCAAATGGAGTCAGGACTTGGAAATTCACCAAAAGTCAGCCCTGCTTGCCAAGGGCTGTATAAATGACTGCACTGGTGGCTGATGACTAAAAAGGGAGATATCAAAGAAAGAGACAAACTGGCTATGGGCTTTTGGCTGTCCGGAGGAAGCAGCCATTCTGAATGTTTGCAAGCAGGCACCAGAAGAAAGAAAGAATAAAGGGTTGAGCAGAAATAAATGAAACAGAAAAAAGAAAGATAAATGAAAAAATCAACAAGGCTAGAAGTTGGTTTTTTGAAAAGATTACTAAAATTGACAAACCACTGGCATATTTAACAAAGGAAAAGAGGGAGAGAATACAAATAACATGTATAAGAAATGAATTGGGTGATGTCACAACAGAACAAACTGAAATAAATGGATAATATCAAGATACTATGAAGAACTATACTCCAACAAATTTGAAAATCTAGAAGAAATGGACAGATTCTAGAAAGATACTACTTACCTAAACACAGATTGAGGTAGAAAATTTGAATAGACCCATAACAAAAGAAGAAATGGAACAGGTCATTAAAAAAAATAACCAACAAAAAAAGTCCTGGCACAGACAGTTTCACTGGAAAATTATACAAAATGTTCAGAGAAGAATTGACATCAATCCTACTCAAACTATTCCAGAACAAAGAAAGGGATGGAATCCTCCCAAATTCATTTTATGAAGCAAGGCTAACCTTGATACTAAAACCAGGAAAAGACATCTCTGAAAAGGAAAACTACAGACCAATATCCCACATGAATATAGACAAAAAAGTTTCAACAAAATCCTAGCCAATAAACTTCAACTATATATATATGTAATACATTATGACTAAGTGGGGTTCATACCAGGTATCTAAGGATGGTTCAATATTACAAAAACAATCAATGTCATCCATCACATTAACTAAAAAAGGAACCACATGATCATATCAATTGATGCAGAAAAGGCATTTGATAAAATCCAATACCCATTCCTAATAACAACTCTCAGAAAAATAAGAATAGAAGGGAAATTCCTCAACATAATAAAAGGCATATAAGCAAAACCAACAGCCAACATTATTCTCGATGGAGACTGAAACCATTCCCCTTTTTAATAGGAACTAGACAAGGATGCCCTCTATCATCATTTCTCTTCAGCCTTGTATTGGAAGTCCTAGCCAGGGCAATAAGGCAAGAAAGGGAAATCAAAAGCATCCAAATTGATAAGAAAGAAGTAAAATGATTCCTATTTGCTGATTATATGATCCTATGCTTAGAAAACCCAAGAGACTAGCAAGAAAACTACTGGAACTAATTGAGAGATTTAGCATAGTGGCAGGATATAACATCAGCATGCAAAATTCAGTTGGATTCCTCTACACCAGTAAAGAGATTACTGAAAAGAAAATAGCTAAATCAATACCATTTACAATAGCTACCAAAAAAAATAAATAAATAAAATACTTGGGAATAAATCTTAACAGGGACAAAAAGACCTGCATAAAGAAAACTAAAAAACGCTACCTCAAAACACCATATAAGATCTACATAAGTGGAAGAACATACAATGCTCACAGACAGCAAGATTGAACATTATGAAAATGTCAATACTACCCAAAGCAATCTATACATTCAATAGAACTGCAACACAGATCACATCATGATTCTTTAAGGATATGGAAAAAACAATCACTAATATTAAATAGAAAGGAAAGAAACCTCAGATAAGCAAAGCACTATTGAAGAAGAAGAACAAAGTAGGAAGTCTCACACTCCAGATCTCAAAACCTACTATACAGCCGTAGTAGCCAAAACAGCTTGGTACTGGTACAATGACAGACACATAGACCAGTGGAATAGAATTGAGAACTCAGACACAGATGCATCAACCTATGGTCAACTAATTTTGGAAAAATGGCTGAAATCTATTAAATGGGGAAGATATTGTCTGTTTAAAAAATCATGCTGGCAAAACTGGATATCCATTTGCAGAAAAATGAAACAAGATCTGTATTTCACACCACACACAAAAACTAACTCCAGATGGATCAAAGACTTCAATGTGAAACCTAAAACTATAAAGTTCTTCAAGAAAAAAAAGGGACAAAGTTAAGGGCCTTAATTTATGGCATAAATAGACTGTCAAGCATAAGCCAAATGCACAAATAGCAGAAGAGAAACTAGATAAATGGGACCTTTTAAAAATCATTTTTTTATGTACTTTCAAAGACTTCTCTAAAAGAGTCAAAAGAGAACTTACAGACTGGGAAAAAATATTTGGCCATGACATATCTGACAAGGCTTATCTCTAAAATTTATTGAAAACTCTAACACCTCGCCACCAAAAACACAAAAAATTCAATTAAAAAATGGGCAGAAGACATGAATAGACACTTCACCACAGAGGATATCCAGGTGGCCAACAAACACATAAAGAAATGTTCATAATCATTAGCTATTGCGGAGATGCAAATCAAAACAATGAGATACCATCTTACCACAATGCTAATAGCAAAGTTCAACAAGACAGAAAATAACAAATGTTCGCAAGGATGTGAAGAGATTGGGACCATCACACAAATGCTGATGTGACTGTAAAATGAAAAGTAGTATGGTGATTCCTCAAAAAGCTGGAATTAGGAATACCATTTGATCCAGCAATCCTATTATGAGATATATATCCTAAAGAAGTGAGAAACAGAATAAGAACAGGCTCTGGTAGCATAGTGCTTAAGGCACTTGTTTGCTAACCAGGAGGCTGGTGGTTCAAATCCACTAGCCACTCCTTGGAAGGAAGTTTGGGCAATCTACTTCCTTAGTGATACTGCCTCGGCAACCCAAGAAGGGGTCGCTATGAGTCGGGTCCGACTCGACGGCACATAACAACAACAACAGCATGTTCATCACAGCACTGTTTAAAATAGCAAAAAGATGGTAACAATGTAGGTACCCATCAACAGAAGATGGATAACCAAACTGTGATACATACACACAATGGAATACTATGCAACACTAAAGAATAATGCAGAATCTACAAAACACTGCATAATGTGGATGAACTTGGAGGACATGATGCTGGGTGAAATAAGTCAATCACAGAAGGACAAATGTTGTATTTGTTCATTATAGTAAAAAATCAAGGAAAGGTTTATATATGGAAAGAAACTTTATTTTTTGTTTACCAGGGGTAGGAGGAGAGGGAACACTGTTAAATAGGTAGAGACAAGTATTGATTTGTGTGAAAGAAAGGGCAATATAGCAAATGTGAGTGATCAACATGGTAGCATTCAAGAAAAAAGATATCGAGAAGTACATAGAAGGTACGGACAATAAAGATGAAACCTTTTGCACGTACAGTAAGTACTGCATTGTCAGTGATGGCAAACATTGATCTATGGGTGGATAGATGGGTGGACAGGCTGAATGATAAGGTATGTTTAGGCAGAGGCAAGTGTGCCAACAACCATGTATAAAGTTAGCAGACAATGTCTGTACATATGTGTTTGTATATGCTGTAAGAATGTCCAAGTGTATAATAGTTGAAAAGGGAGAAGTTTGTGGCGGCTTCTTGGTCTCAGCCAGCTACCTGAAGGGAGCAAGTAGTTGGACCTGTGGCCTCAGGACCATTGTCGCAGGGAACATCAAACTCAGTTGGCTTAACATAGTATACAAAAACGTTGCTCTACAGCCTACTCTGCTTGCAAGCCGGCATTGAGATACAATGATGGGTCTCTCCTTGTTCAGAGCAAAGAAGAATGAAGAAAACCAAAGACAAGTGGAAACAATTAGTCTAATCAACTGGCAGATTCTGTGATGCTCAGCCTACTTGTCCATGAGACCAGAACTAGATAGTGTCTAGTCAACCCCTCAAAAGGGGATCAGTGCATGAGATCCTGGGTGGAGTGAGAGAACAATGTGGAACAAAACTCAAAATCGTTTTAAAAAATAAAATAAAGAACAGATTTGCTGACCTGATAGAAGCTAGTGAGACCCCTGAGACTATGGCCTCTAGCTGCTCTTCAGGTCTGGAATTGAACTCACTCCTGTGGCTTCCGGCCAAACAATACACAGGCATATGGGCTGAACATTTACATGAGGTAGATACACTACTTGGAATGTTCAATCATGGGAGAATAGAAGGTCAGTGTCTGTACAGAGAGACAGCTGGGGAGGGAAGGCAAGAGTGCATGGGAGGGAAGGCAAGAGTGCATGGGAGGGAAGGACACAGGAAAATGTAACTATGGTGAGGAAGTAGGAAGAGAGCTGTTACATTGTGGGGAATTGCTGTCAATGCCATGAGACAAAATGTGTATGAAGTGCCAA
>NW_006921912.1:3003509-3007883 GCF_000298275.1 Orycteropus afer afer | reverse complement strand
TATATAAAACCCTCAGACTTCAATAATAATAATCCATTTTTTAAATGGGAAAACTGTTTTAACAGACAATTCATCAAAGAAAATAAACAGATGACAAATAATCACATAAAAAGATGTTCATCATCATTAGTCATTGAGGAAATGCAAATTAAAATCATAATGGTACATTACTTACTAAACACCTATTGGACTGTCTTCAATTAAAAAGTGGACCATACCAAGAGTTGATAAAGATGTGGAGGAAATGAAACTCTCAAACACTGATAGCAAGAGTGTAAAATGGTACAACTACTTTGAGAAATAGTTTGGCAGTTACTTAAAAAGTTTAAAAAAATACACATATAATATGCCCTACCACTCCTAGGTATTACCCAAGAGAAATGAAAATATATGTCCATACAAAGACTTCTACATAAATGTTCATAGTAGTTTTCTTTTAGCCAAAACCTGTAAACAAACCAAATGTCCTTCAACAGGAGAATGGATAGAGAAATGGTGATATGTCTATATACGGTGAAATACTCTCTAGCAATAAAAATAAATGAATTATTAATACGTGTAACAGCACAAAAGAATCTCAAAATAATTATGATAAGTGATAGAAAAGAGACAAAAATGAATATATACTATGAGTCCTCTTACACAAAATTTTTGAAATGAAAATAAAGGAAGTATAGTGGCAGAAAGCATGTAGGTGGTTGCCTAGGATAGGGATATTCGAGGAGGCAAGAGAGTGATTTCAAAGAAAAACAATTGTAATGATCTTTTCATGAGTGTATATATATGTCAAAACTTCTCAAAATTAACACTTTAAATGTGTAGTTTATTGCGTGTCAATTATATTTTATTAAAGCTCTTTTTAAAAAACAAAAATCAATAAATAAGCAAATATATAAATGTTTATTGAATTGAAAATACTTGTAATCTGCACCTCCAGATTTTAAATGTTCTGCCCCTACAAAATATCAACCAAATAGACATAGTGGTAATATAACTGTGGAGACAGAAGATTAAGAGATCCAAAATGTTACCAGGAGCAAGGCTGCTATAGGTTTTCTGTGTTACCTTTTTTCTATGCCTTCTCTCTCACTCATAACTCTTCACACTGATCTTCTACTGATCTCAGAAAGAATAGTAAAAGTTCTCTTACATATGATACAGGTAGCAATAACTATGAAAGGAAAAATCGATATTGTAGTTATCTAGTGCTGCCATAACAGAAATGTCACAGAGGGGTGACTTTAACAAACAGCAATTTATTCTCTCAGTTTCAAAGGCAATTTGTTATGATCCACAAAACCAAATGTCTTTGCATAGTCAATAAAACATAAATAAACATTTTTCTTGTATTCTTTGCTTTCAGCCAAGATCCACCTGAAATCAGCAATGATATCTCTTGTTCCACGTTCTCTTCTGAATCCAGCTTGCACCTCTGAAGTTCTCTGTCAATATACTGCTGCAACCGTTTCTGAATTATTTTCAGTAGGATTTTACTTGTGTGATATTAATGATATTGTTCGATAATTTCCACATTCTATAGCATTACCTTTCTTTAAAATGGGCACAAATCTCTTGCAGTTAGTTGCCAGGTAGCTGTCTTCCAAATCTCTTGGCATAACAGAGTGAGTGCCTCTAGCGGGGCATCCATTTGTTGAAACACCTCAGTGGTATTCCATCTACTCCTGGAGCCTTGTTCTTCATCAATTCCTTGAGTGCAGCTTCAACTTCTTCCTTCAATACCATTGGTTCTTGATCATATGTCACCTCCAGAAATGGATAAACATTGACCGGTTCTTTTTGGTGAGGGTGGGGCCTGGGTTCCTCCCCTTACCTGGATCCCTGGCTGCTGCTCTGTTTTCCTCTCTGGTATGTATATGGTATGCACATATACATACCAAAAACTCCAAACTCACTGCTGTGCAGTCAATTCCAAGTCATAACAACCCCTCCTTGAGTTTCCCAGGTGGTATCTCTATGGAATTAGATTGCCCAATCTTCCTTGCAAGGAGTGGCTGGTGGATTTGAACCACCAGCCTTCTGGTTAGCAGTTAAATGTCTTAGGCACTATGGAATAGTTTTCGAGGTTGTTTTTGTTTGTTTGTGGGTTTTTTGGTTTTTTTTTTTTTTTTTTTTTGAGAAAACAACAAACAGCCTTGTTTTACAAATGGAAATGAACTTGAGTAGGGACTTCACAAAAGAAGATTTCTAAGTAGCCAATAAACTGCAACAATCACTACACACTGCCATAGAGTTGGATCCGACACATAGTGACCCCTTCTTGGGTTTCCAAGGTGGTATCACTATGGAAGTAGATTGCTCAACCTTCCTTCGAAGGAGTGGAAAAGTTGCTCAACATCATTACTTATCACAAAAATGAAAATTAAAACAAAAAAAATGCATTACACTTCATACACCATAATGGAAAAATTAAAATCCCAAGTGGTAAAGAGGATGTTGAGCAACTGAAATTCTCAGATGTTGTTGATGGCAGTGCAATTCATCTCAAACATTTTGAAAACAGTTTGGCAGTATTTATAAAAGCTAAACATATGCCTACCCTATTATCCAGGAAATCCACATACCCAAAAGAAATGTTTAACAGAAATGCATGTTCATAGATACTGTTTTAGTATCCTAGGGCTGCTAGAACAAAACATCACAAAATGTGTGGCTTTAAAGAACAGAAATTTATTTTCTCACAGTTCTGTAGGCTACAGGTCTAAATCTTGAGCATGATTAGAGTTAGGCTCTTGCAGTTAGCTATAGAGAAAGATCTTTCCTTTATTCATTCAGTTTCTGGGATCCCAGGAATTTCTTTGTGTTGTTTGGCTCATAGATGAATCCTCACATGGTGTCTTCCCCCTAGGTGATTGTGTCTGTGCCTGCTTTCCTCTATTATGCCATCACTCAGATGGCATAAGGACCCTCCCTACTTTGCTATGGTCTCATTAACTTAACTAATAATATTTGCAAAGAAAAATCCTGTTGATTTAAACCAGGTCATATTGATAGGTACAGGGGTTAGAACTCAAAATGTCTTTTGAGTGTACCCATTTCAATCCATTTCAGAAGCTTTACTAACAATAAGCAAAGACTTGAAAGTATCTAAATGTTCATTAACAAGATAAGTAATTATTATATGCTCATATAATGGAATACTACATATCAATAAAAAATAATCTACTGATACATGCAACAACACAGATAAATATAACAAGCTTTGTGTTGAAGAAAAGAGACAATAGATACATGTTTATGCAAAGTTCAGGAACTGACAAAACTCATCTATGACAATGAAAGTCAGGAGAATAATAGTCTGTGGGTTGGGATTGAGAGCAGGTAATATTTACTGGAAGGAAGCAAGAGGAAGCTTTCTAAAGTGGATGGAAATGTTCTATATTTTTTTCTAGGTACTGGTTTCACAGGCATATACACATGAAAAAATTAAATGAACCACACGCTTAAGATTCATGCACTTTGCTGTACGTTAGTTAGACAACACATTTTTTAAAAGAAGGATTTCTGTTTTATAACATTACTTATGTTGCACTGTGTACCCACCAGCCTTACTCCATTCCCAAGTTCTGAATAATGAGGCATATCCAATCTTATCTATCTTCTTTCTATGTGCTTACTCTTTTGATTGAAGAAGAAATTATTATCACTGAAAAGAATCAGTTTAAAGGGAAAAACTAGATATCTACCCACACTTAAACTTTTTCCTAATAGAAAATAATTTTCCTAAGGAAAAAATTTCCTAAGTCAAATTTTCCTCAGCACTTCACTCTTCATGACTTAACATCACCCTTCTAATTCTTTATATAAAGCTCTTGTTATTGTGTGCCATCAAGTTGATTCCAACTTATAACCTGTAGAACAGAGGAGAACTGCCTCATAGAGTTTCCTAGGCTAAAATCTTTATGAAAAAAAATCACCAGGTCTTTTCTCCCACAGAATGCTGTTGGGTTTGCACAGCCAACTTTTAAATTAGCAGCCAAGTGCCTAACCATTGATGCATCAGGGATCCTTATATAAAGCTATACCTCTTTTTACATAATATTGTGGATTTATGAACCTAACCTGAGGACTCTTCTCCATATGCTCCTTTATTAGAATAACATGGCTGTCTGTAATGCCTGAAAAGTCAATGGCAATTGTTTTTCCTAATAAACAACTTCTTTGTGCTGCAGTAATAACAAAATATTTGCCAACTATCTACCCCTCTGTTACATCCTCTATATCAGTACCATCCAATAGAAAAATTGTTGTTGTTGTTACTTGCCATTAAGTCAGCCCTGACTCATAGCGACCCCTCCTTGGGTTTCCAAGGCAGTATCACTACGGAAGTAGGAATGCCCAACCTTCCTTCCGAGG
>NW_006921912.1:2994429-3002739 GCF_000298275.1 Orycteropus afer afer | reverse complement strand
GGATTGTGGGGCTGGCGCGGGATCGGGCAGTGTTTCGTTCTGTTGTGCATGGGGTCGCTATGAGTCGGAAACGACTCGATGGCACTTAACAACAACAACAACAAGAAAAATAGCGTGAGCCATATATGTAATTTTAAGTGTTCTAGTATATATGTTAAAAAAAAAAACTAAAACTAAACAGGTAAATCAATTTTAGTGATATACTTTATTTAATATCATATATTCCAATTGTTATAATTTCCACATATAGTCAATATAAAAATTGTTAATGAGATATTTTACATTAATTCTTCAAAAATCCATTGTGTATTTTACACTTACATTTTTCCCTTACAGTGTGCCTCAGTTTGGATGACCACATTTCAAGTTCTTAATAGCCATACGTGACTAGAACTACCATATTGGATAGTGCAGCTGCCAGTTATCTAGAACTACAGACTTCTCCATCAGACCTCTAATACTCAAGGTAATCCTTGAAATGAGGCTTCACATTCTGTCTCTTTCAATCTTCAAGTAATTTTATGCTTTCACCCAGCATTTTTACATAAATTAAAATTACATGTCTCTCCCCTTGAAGTTCTATTCACTAGACTGCTCCTAAGGTTCCACACACCCAGTCAGTGGGCACCATACTTACTTCTATATGAAACTTGACATACATCACACTCACACACTGTGCAATATATCATACACTTCTCTTGTCATTTTGCCAAGACCAACTCAACCAAATAGTTCACCTCCTACTTTCTTACAAAATGTGACATATTAAACTTATCATTTGAAAAGTTACATGCAATTGCTGTGAATACATTCATAATTTCAATGTGCTAAATCAACTAAACAATATCACGATGAATGGAGAAAAGATTGAAGTTGTCAAAGATTTCATTTTACTTGGATCCACAATCAACATCCATGGAAGCAGCAGTCAAGAAATCAGATGACATACTGCACTGGGCAGATCTGTTTCAAAAGACCTCTTTAAAGTGTTAAAGAGCAAAGACATCACTTTGAAAACCAAGGTGCACTAACCAAAGCCATATTTTAAATAACCTCATATGCATGTGAAAGCTGAACAATGAATAAGGAAGACCGAAAAAGGGTGGGTACTTTTGAATTGTGGTGTTAGCGGATTACTGAAAATATATCGGACCACCAGAACAATGAGCAAATCTGTTCTGGAAGGAGTGCTGCTGGAATGCTCTTTGGAAGAGAGAATAAGCAGACTTTGTATCATCTATTTTGGTCATGTTGTCAGAAAGGACCATTTCTTACAGAAAGGTATCATACTGGGTAAAGTGCATGGTCAGTGAAAAAAGAAAAGACCCTCAACAAAATGGATTGACACAGTGGCTGCAACAATGGGCTCAAGTATTGCAGGGATTGACAAGATGACACGGGACTGGATAGTCTTTTATTCTGTTGTACACGGGGTCACTATGAGTCACAGCTGACTTGATAGCATCTAACAACAAAAACAACAAATCAACTAAAATTTGAAATAAAATATTCCAAGAAATAGATGAGGCAAGAAAGCTTCCCATAAAGGTGGGGAAAAAACAAATCAAGATTCAAAAGCCTGAAGTCCAGTCAGCTCTGGCACCAGGTTGTTGTTTTGTTTTATTTTATGTTCTTGCAATAATGCAAATATTATTAAGTTCCCAAAGTGTGATGTTTTATCTGAAGGGTTGGATCCTTGGATCCTCCTTCCTTCTCAGTTACTAATATTTTTCCAAGAAAAAGTTATTCTGCCCAAGGTTTTCTTGAGGGCAAATTTGACATCTTTATTCCTCAGGCTATAGATTAATGGATTGAACATGGGTACAACGATAGTATAGAATAAGGAAGAAAATTTCCCTTGGTCAAGGGGTAAAATAGAAGGTGGTTTGAGGTACATGAAAGCTCCTGACCCAAAGAAAAGAGAAACTGCAATTATGTGGGAGCTACAGGTACTGAAGGCTTTGGACCTGCCCTTTGTGGAGCTAATGTGGAGAATGCTGAAAAGAACGAAACCATAAGAAATAAAAATGGTGACAATGGGCACACCAATGCCAATAGTGACAACAATAAAAACCACCAGTACATTTATGTAAGAGCTGTTGCAAGACAGCTCAAGTAGGGGAAGGATATCACACAT
Source organism: Orycteropus afer afer (assembly GCF_000298275.1). Classification (NCBI taxonomy): domain Eukaryota; kingdom Metazoa; phylum Chordata; class Mammalia; order Tubulidentata; family Orycteropodidae; genus Orycteropus; species Orycteropus afer. Next base: position 3,000,602 of record NW_006921912.1, on the reverse strand, counting down.
ATAGTGATTGACAAGGTTGTCTGCACAAAAAATCAGAAACACAATATTTCCTGTATGGGCCATGGCTCCAAAAATCCCCATTCCATAGACACCTAGCAGAAGGAATAAACAGACCTGAGAGGACATGGTGACTGTGTACATCAATGGTTTACAGATGGCAGCATAGCGGTCATATGCCATTGCTGACAGGATAAAGGATTCAGAAAAGACAAAGAAACAAAAGAAAAATAACTGAGTCATACACCCTATGTAGGAGATGATGTTCTTCTTTAAGAGAAAACTCATCAGCATTTTGGGCATGATGGTAGTAGAATAACTAAAATCTATGAAGGACAAGTTAAAGAGGAAAATGTACATAGGAATATGAAGATGAGAATTCAACCCAATTAGAGTAATCAAGCCCAGGTTCCCCACCACAGTGATCACATAGAAGCCTAGAAACAGAAAGAAGAGGGGCATCTGGAGTGCTGGGTCATTTGTTAAGCCTGCCAGGATAAATTCAGTCACAAAAGAGGAGTTCTCAGTAGCCATTCTCCTCCTGACAAGTCTGTGTGGGAAAAAGAAAAGAGGCACTGAGAAAAAAGAGACAGACACACACAAACCATAATTAACTACCCAATCCCCCATCTTGAGGGTGACGTATACAAATAGACTTTGAGCTTCTACAGGAAGGTATTTTTTATACCTGTGTATCTGTCTTCATGGTCCTCAAGTGCCTTTAATTATCCTAGTAAGTGTAAGGGTGAATTTTGCCTCCAGATGGGGGCTAACATGACTAAGAAAAGAGGCCCTAATTTTGGCCTTCCAACACTTACTGGGGCCTTCTTCTGTGTTCTTTCTTCCTATCCTCTCCAGACCTTGCTCAAGTTTATAAATACTAGGGTCCTTCCTGGAGTGATTTTTAAGGTATGGAAGTCATTTCATGCTGCCCATACCTTCCACCTTAGGGCTAGTGCTAACCAAAGTAGAAAGACAAGGTTGTGCTTACCTCAAGTGCCTCATAAGCCTTAGCTCAAGAGCTTTTGGCTTTAATAATAATGGATATGAAAGAAAGAAAAAAAGTAGGGAATGCAAGGAAAGGAGAAAAATATTTACTAAGAATTAACTATTGGATAGGCACTGCTCTAAATGTTGTATTATGGTTATTCCCGCTTCACCAAGGAAGAAAATGGACCTGAAAATTTTACCAAGTCTCGATGCTGCTGAGTTACAGCCAGAGGTGAACTCAGCTGGTCTGGCTTCTGTGGTTTGAGCTCTCAAACACACTGCTACAGGACTGACCGGATAAGGAAGGCATTCACACTCCTTCAGCTGGGAGCCAAAGTGCTGTACTCTACAGGTTTTCATCCATCTACTTTATGGTCATTCAAATGCCCTAGTGAAAATAAGATGATTGCTTTGATCTCAGAATGCTCTGGTTGTAGTTCTCTTTTGAGGATCCAAACATTGAGTTTATCTTGGGTATCTTTCTAAGCTGAAGAACATGGTCTCTGATTGTGGCTTTGCCATGAGGCTCCTGTCCAGCTTCCAGGGATGTAACAGCATCCTTTCCTAACCCCCATGCATAACAGAGGACTAAAGAGTTATATTCTGAATTAGAAATCTCAGAGACTAATTACAAAGGCTCACTTGAGATCACTGCCCCAGAGACTACATTCCCTATGGAAGAAGAAATGTTTGTTTAATTATTGGTAATGCTTGACTTGGCTTTAGGGACCTATTCTTGCACTCAGGTTATATCTTTTCAACACAGTTAATGGCAAAGTGTTGTGGAGGAAAACAATTCTTGCTATCAAGTATTGAGCACTTAACTGAACATCGTACTCGACACAGAGCTCTTTACTGTCACCAAGGATTCAACAAAATTGTGTAAATTTTATCTCATTTATTCCTCCCAACAACCTTATAAATTAGGCTTATTAATCCTCCTTTTAAAAAATGAGGAACATACACAAGAGACAGGCTCTAGAATATATTGTCCAGAGTGAGTCAACCTCTGGTTTGTCCAAATCCAAACTCCATAGAGGAAATGGACCATGCTGAGCTTTTTAAGCAGTCATAAGGTACTTAATATAGGTGACTCCAAACTAAAAAACCAAACTCCCTTCAGTCGAGTCATTTCTGACTCATAGTGATCCCTCCTTGCATTTCCAAAGAGGTATATTTATGGAAGTAGATGCCCAATCTTCTGAGCATTAGCTGGTGAGTTTCAACCACCAGCCTTCTAATTAGCAGTCAAATGCCTTAGGCACTATGCCACCAGAGCTCCTAATGTAGGTGACTAAATGTACCTCATTTACTGCCCATACATCACTCCTGGCTACTCTAAACTCAAAACATTGTCAAAACACACCTCAGAAAGACATTTCACTCATGTGTTGTTGTTCTTGCTGTTCTTGCTGTTGTTGTTGTTGTTGTTGTTGTTGTTGTTGTTGTTAGGTGCCATAGAGTTGGCTCCAATTCATAGCGACCCTATGCACAATAGAACAAAACACTGCCTGGTCCTATGCTAGCCTCATGCCAACCTCACAATCCTTGCTATACCTGAGCCCATCATTGCAGCTCCTGTGTCAATCCATCTCACTGTGGGCCTCCCCCTTTTTCACTGACCTTCCACTTTACCAAACATAATATCCTTATCTAGGGAATGGTCTCTTCTGACAACATGATGAAAGTAGGTGAGATGAATTTTGAGTATTCTCTGATTTTAAACCACTTCTGTTAGAACAACTTTCACTCTATACCACTTACCTGGAATTTTTAAATATTAATAAGGACAGATTTCACCATGAAAAAAATGTCTATTTGAAGGAATTTAAGCTTTGGTGTGCCAAAGGTAGATGTATTTTTGGTCCTGGGAATGGGAGAAGTAGTTTAAGGGTAGTTAAAAAATCATAACACAAACATCAAAGTCCATTTTTTTTCCAGACAACTCAACTAAAACTGCTGCAAAAAACCCTGTGTAGGTTTATGAGTATTTATGAACATATCAATGAGGATATTCTCACCCGTCTCTGTGGGATCAGTCTAACTACATCTCAGTAATCATGGTTTACACTTGGAATTTTCCATGTACCAGAATGACTGTAATGAATCCCAATCTCTGTTACCAATTAACTGCACAAAAGTTACAAATGGAAAATACACTTCACTTTCACAAAATTAAAATAAGCTTCATAGGGCAGGTTCTTATTGAGATACAAAGGTAAAGAAAACATTAGGGGTTCTCTAGGAGTTTCAGAGGGATTTTCTCTGTTGCTTCAGAGATAGTTCCCATGGCAACTTCTTTTCAAATGCATCTTAACCAGGGCTTCTAAAAAGCCCTCTTCCCTGATAACTTGGTCCAGTACAGAAGAGAAAACACACACACACACAAAACTATATGGCCATCTTCTGCTTGTGCAGCATTGTTATCTTCTCAAAACTTGAATGTCCCAAACATAACCTCCTTCTTTTATTTATTTCTGATGTAAATTAATATATATAATTTACCATTACATGTAACATACATGGCATGTGAAGATAAACATATAATAAAATATCTTTACACATATGTCTCATGCATGTGTATGATTCCTGATAGATCACTTAGTTGCACAAGTGCACTGTTCATTACTACACATCATAAGATTCCCAGCTCTAATAAGAAATGCAAATGATGAAACTTCACACAAGATAGTGGAATAGCCAAGCTACACAGACCCTCTACAACCAAGGAATAAGAAACCAGATGAAACAGATACTGAAGATAATCCTGGAAACCTGAGCTTTGAAAGGAAGGGTAAAGAAGTGGATTAAATACCAATTACTAGGGACCTCTGGTGGTGTAGTGCCTAAGGCATTTGACTACTAAGCAGAAGGCTAGCGGTTCTAATCCACCAGCCATTCCTTAGAAGGAAGGTTTGGCAATCTACTTCCATAGTGATACTGCCTCAGAAAACCAAGGAGGGGTCACTATGAGTCGGATCTGACTCAATGGCAATGAATGAGTTAGTTAGTAGAAAAATCTGAATGAAAACTGTGAATAAGAAGACAAATGGAAATGTGGACTGTTGACAGTCATTTAGACCTACCCACTGAATGAAGGCCACTACTTGCTCCTGCACAAACAGATCAACAATAGAAAGTGTCCATTAACAGCCCAACTCACCCTCAGTTGCTCTTCATGAACACATAACAGGGATCTGTGCACACAATTTTATTCTCCATCATGCCCACCAGGAGACAGGGGTGAATGTCTAAGTGCTGCCAATTAGCAAATAGAGGAACACAATATCCCTGCTCACTCAGATGTAACAAAAACAAATAGATAACAACAACAACAAAAAGAAAAAAAACTAGGCACACCATATCAGCATACAATGACTTATTAAATATAAATACAATTACATAACAATGTCTCAGAAACAACTGAACATCAGCATCCAAACAAAGAAACAGGATAAAGTAAAGTAGTACAAACAAGGGAATAGGATACAAACACAGAAGATCTTCCTGAGGGAGAAGTAACATTGGAACTGCCTGATAAGGAATTCAAAACAATTATATTTAGGTATCTTCAAAGGACTGAGAGATAAATCAAGGAAAAGACTGACAAAGATAAGGAAAACAAAAACAAAACTCTAGAACAATTTAGGAAAACAATACAACAAACTGAAAAAAGCACGTAAAAAATTAGAAATCATACAAAAACAATAAATTGAGTTCCAGTGAGATGGCGGACTAGGCAGAAAGACTGCACAGACACTCTTCAACAAAGAAAAGGGAAACCAATTAACACAGACACAGAAGATAATCCCGGACCCCTGAGCCTTGAAGGGAAGGATATAGAAGTGGACTAAATCCCAACTAGCAGAAGAATTTGCATGAAAATAGGAAAAAAGGAGACAGATGGAGCAGCCATCTGGCAGCAATCCTGACAGCATGGCACAGACAGTTTGGAGATTCCAGAGTGGTGGTAGGACCTAAGAATTAACCCAAAAATCAGCCCTGCTAGCTAGAGACTGCATGGAGGACAGCTCTGGTGTCTGGGGAATAAATGGAGAAGGTGAAGAGAAAGGCAGGCTGAGCTGTAGACTTTTGCTGGTCCGGAGGGTACTGTCATTTTGAATGTTTACAAGTGGCTTGAATATTTTGGATATTTAAAGAGACAGTGCTCTCACAGATTCCAGGAGCTTAAGAACACATTGTGCTTTCCAGCAACCTCAGGGACACTCCACACCTGCAAGACTGAAAAGGTGCGACATTCCTCTTGTTACTCTTACACCCCACACCCACCTGGTGAATGGAGGTGGGGCCATCCCCCACTCCCACCTACCTTCTGGGCCCACGGGAACTCCATCACAGTCTCTGTACTCAGAGCCTGATGGCCTGCCCTGTCCTCTACCAATTTCCTTTCTCTTTTTTTATTTTTATTTTTATTTTTCACTTTGTTTTTTTGGTAATTAGTTTGCCTGTATTTCTCTGTTTTAAAAATAACTATTATTATTAATACTTTTGTCCTTTTTACTATTATTCTTATTCTTCCACTTTCATGTCCTAGTTTTCAGCTTTTTTCTTTTCCTTGTTCCAGTTTGAATTTTTTCTTTTAATTTAATTTTTTTCTCACCTTTTTTCTCATGGATAACCTCATTCCTTGTTTTTCTTTTTGCATTTTTCCCATTTTTTTTCCCTTCATTACTCTCCTTCTCTACTTTTTTTCTCTTAGTGCACTATCAGCAGACACTGCAGGTTTTCTTGTTTTTTCTTCTTCTTTTTTCCTTTTTTCTTTTTTTGGTTACTGTTCCTGTGTGATTACGTGGTGTGTTTTTTGTTCATGTGCATTAAGTTTTTTGATTGTTATTCAATTGTAATTTTTGTCTAACTGAGTGGGAGATAGTTAGAGTCCCCGTAAGACACAACTACACTCACACCTCCTGCAACTTCACTTACTGAGTGAGAGCCACTACCTCCTTCTCCACTTATCCACTAATGGGATAAAAATCCACCAAGAAGAGCCTGAATCACCCTTGGCTGTTCTTCACAAACAGTTAACAGAGATCTAAATACAACAATGCCATGATGCCTTGGAGAAAACATACCATCACAGTCCATACAAAGAAGCAGGATAAAGTGGTAGAAACAAGGGAGCAGGATACAGACCCAGAACACATCCCTGAGGAAGAAGCAGCATT
>NW_006921912.1:2968897-2972938 GCF_000298275.1 Orycteropus afer afer | reverse complement strand
AGCCTATATGACTATGAGACCAGAAGAACTAGATGGTGCCCAGCTACTACTGTCATCCACTTGGAAGGGGATCTATGTAGGAGATCCTTGATAAAGAAAGAGAACAATGTGGAACAAAATTCAAAATCATTTGGAGAAAAAAAAAGGGGGGAGGGACCAGATTTGTTCATCTGATAGAGCCTGGTGGAACCAGTGAGATTATGGCCCTTAGCTGCCCTTCAGGTCTGGAATTGAACCCACACCTGTGCTTTCTAGCCAAACAAAATACAGGCATATGAGTTGAACATTTACCTCAGGTAGATATACTCCCTGGAGAGAACCATCATGGGGAAAAAAATGCTGCTTATGCACAAGGAGACAGCTCAGGGGGCAGGAGTGCATGAAGGGATGGACACTGGGAAGAGGTAACTATGGGGAGGAATTGGGAAGGGAGCTAGCTGTTGCACTGTGTAAACTGTGGTCAATGTCATGAGACAAAGTGTATGTGAACTGCTGTATGGAAAGTGAATTTGTTCTGTAAATCTTCACCCAAATCACAATAAAAAAAAATAATAAGTTGAAATTCAGAAGATTAATACTAAAATATCAGAAATAGATGACACATCATATGGGCAAAAGAGTAGAACTGAATCAATGGAAGACAGAATTAGTGCAACTGAAGACAAATAACTCAATATTACTTTGTTACCAAATCAGTCAGAAAAAAAGATCAAAATAAAATGAAGAAACCCTAAAATTCATGTGGTACACCATCAAGAGGAATAATTTGTATGTAATAGGAATTCCAGAACAGAGAGAGACAAATAAAACCACAGAGAAATTTTTCAAATATTTGTTGGGATAGAATTTCCCTAATACAATGAAAAATGAGAAGATATCCCAAAAAGGATAGACTGCAAAAGAAAATAACCAGGATAGATCATAATGAAACTAATCAAAACCAAAGAAGCAGACAGAACCTGAAAGCAGCACGGGAAAAAATGAAAAGTTACCTACAAATAACTCCTTTGGACAGAGTAACAACAAAAGCAGACAACAATTGATAATTAACACAAATGATGACACAACACAGAAAACAACCCAAATATAGAAGTATCAAAGTAAAATAAGCTTACGAAACTTTAAACAGGGAGCCAGACACATCAATTGGTTAATGAGAAAAACTACAAATCAAAAAAAGAAAGGAATAATAGTGTAGGTACACGACATCCAAATGGAACAGAAATAAAGATAATTGTGAGATAAAATAGAATTCTAAACTTGGGAAGAAAAAAATAAATCACAGGGTAATCTCAAAGAAAATAAACCTTTATATCAAAATAAGAGACAAATAAAACCACAGAGAAAATTTTCAAATATTGTTTGGAATAAAATTTCCCTAATATGATGAAAAACGAGACACTATCCATTCATCTTTGAGGAAGCACAGGCAGGGATCCACATAAGGCCGGGAACCCAGGCCACAGCCCTCCCACGTGGCGGGAAAGCAGAGAAAGGCCAAGGGATCAACCAGGACAGAGCAAGGAAGCAGACGCAGGAATCTGGGTAAGGCCAGGGTCCCAGGCCACACCCCTCCCAAACAGCAGGAGAGTAGAGAAAAAGCCATGGATGGAAGACCAGGACAGAGCAAGGAAGCAGAGGCAGGGATCTAGGTAAGGCCAGGAACCCAGGCCCTGACCCTCCTAAGCAGAAGGAAAGCTGGGGAAAAAAAGAGAAAAAGCCAGGGGGAGGAGGACTAGGATGGAGTGAGGAAGCAGAGGCAGGGATCCAGGTAAGGCTGGAGATCCAATCCATGACCTTCCCAAGTGTCAGGAAAGAGGCAGGGATCTATGTAAGGAGATGGTGGGGAGGGTGGAGAGGTTTTGAAAAGCTAAGAGAGACAAACTTGTCTGTCAGTTTGTCCTACTGTGGTGGTGTGTTGCTGTGAGGCTTGAGGTTGTGTCACTGATGTCTCAAACCCAGTAGGGTTGCCCATGGCACACAGGTTTCAACAACTTACTGACTGAAACAGACTAGGAAGAAAGAAGAGGCCATCCACTTCTCAAAGAATTGGCCTGGGAAAACCTTATAAATAGCAGAGAAATACTGTCTGATACATTACTGTGCAACTTTATGAATAGACAGGAAACATTGTCTGATACAGTGTGGGAGGATAAACTATTTAGATCAAAAGGGTCTCAAAATAGGACCAAGAAAGAGCTGCATCATCAGAGTAGAAACAGCCTTAATGACATAGATAAGATAAAGCTTTCAAGACCTCCATTTGCTGATGTGGCATGACTCAAATTAAGGAGCAACAGCTGCAAACATCCATTAATAACCAGAATATGGAATGTATGAAGCATGAATCTAGAAAAATTGGAAGTTGTCAAAAATGAAATGGAATGCATAAAGATTGATATACTAAGCATTAGTGAGCTGAAATGGACTGTTTTAGGCCATTTTTAATCAGACCACCATGTGGTCTACTATTTTGGGAATGACAATTTGAAGAGGAATGGCATGGCGTTCATCATCACAAAGGATATTTCAAGATCTGCCCTGAAGTAAAATGCTGTCAGTGATAGGATAATATCCATATGCCTATAAGTAAGAGCAGTTAATATGACTATTATTCAAATTTATGCACCAATTACCAAAGTCAACGATGAGGAAATTGAAGATTTTTATCAGCTTCTGCAGTCTAAAATTTACCAAACATGCAATCAGGATGTGTTATCACTGGTGAATGGAATGCAAAAGTTGGAAACAAAGAAGAATCACTGGTAGTTGGAAAATTTGGCCTTGGTGAGAGAAATGATGCTGGAAATCACATGATATAATTTTCCAAGACCAATGACTTATTCATTGCAAATACCTGTTTTCAACAACACAAAAGTGGCTGTACATGTGGACTTCACCAGATGGAATGCACAGGAATCAGATTGACTTCATTTCTGGTAAGAGGTGATGGAAAAGCTCAATATCTTCAGCCAAAACTGTTGTGCCCAGATTTAAGAATCCCCAAAAAACCACCAAGGAGCCGATTCCACTGCAAAAGCATAGGGGTTGTTTATTCAAGCTCGAGCTCAGACCCCCAACCGTCACCGACACAGTGGTTCAGGGTTTAGAGCCTCGAACTCAGGGGTAACGGGGTTTTTATAGGGGTTTCAACAGAAACAAGGAAGTTTCAGTCAGAAAATTACAGGATTGTTTGACATTTTCAAGTTGTTAGTTGTTTCTGCTTGATTGGCTCTGTCTAGTGGGCTGAAGTTACTAACTGCCATTTCGTAACTATTTTAGGTAAGGTATTTCTGTGCTATTTACTGATTGGTTGTTGCTAAGGAGAATGCTTGGGAGTAGCGATGAGGTAGTTAGGACTCTTTGTCTATGAGGTAGTTAGGACTCTCTGTGGTTTTCCAGCAACTAAAGCACTAAAGCGTGAAGTACGTGCTGAGATTTTTTGCACAAATGGCTACTTACTAAAAATGGTTGCATACAGGGTGGTTATATAGAAACATAATCTCATGCTCTCACAAACCAGGCCAAGAACTGATTGAGGAACAGACTATCAACTGCTCATATACAAGTTCAATTTGAAGTTAAAGACAATTAAAACAAGTCCATGAGAGCCAAAATATGAACTTGGATATATTCCTTCTGAATTTAGAGACCATCTAAAGAAATTATGCACCAATTAAGTGCATAATTAAGAAATTAAGCCCCAGGGATACAGGTGAGGAGAGACAACTCAGGGACGCCCAAAGCTGCAGGCGGGAAGAGCAGGAGAAAGGAAGCCAGAGAGAAGAGCAATCAGCCAAAGGGATTAGGTGAGGAGAGGAAACTCAGGCCTGCCCAAGCAGCAGGACCGGAGAGCAGGAGAAAGGAGATAAAAGCCAGGAACCCAGAGAGAGAAGTAGTCAGCCCCAGGGACAACTCAGGGATGCCCAAAGCAGCAGGCCAGAAGAGCAAGAGAAAGGGGATTAAAAGCCAGGAAGCCAGACAGAGGAACAGTCAGCCACAGGGACCCAGGTGGGGGTGATATGAGAGGTCTCCAACAGC
>NW_006921912.1:2959171-2966507 GCF_000298275.1 Orycteropus afer afer | reverse complement strand
CAAGGATATCTCATTGAGGACTAAGGTGCGCCTGACACAAGCCATGATATTTCCAATCGCCTCATATGCATGTGAGAGCTGGACAATGAATAAGGAAGACCGAAGAAGAGTTGATGCTTTTGAGGTGTGGTGCTGGTGAATGCTGAAAGTGCCATGGACTTCTAAAAGAACTAACAGATCTGTCCTGAAGGAAATGCACCTGAAATGGTCCTTGGAAGCGAGAATGGCCAGACTTCATCTCACCTACTTTGGTCATGTTGTCAGAAGGGACCATTCCTTGGAGAAGGATGTCATGCTTGGTAAGGTGGAGTGTCAACGAAAGAGGGGAAGGCCTTCAATGAGATGGATTGACACTGTGATTGTGATGATGGGCTCAAGTGTAGCAGGGATCATGGATCTGGTGTGGGATCGGGCAGTGTTTCATTCTGCTGTTCATGGGTTCGCTATGAGTCAGAAACAACTTGACGGCACCTAATAACAACAACAACGAAACTTCAACAATCTTTAAGAGATCTACATAAATGGAAGAACATACATGGATAGGAAGGCTGAACATTGTGAAAATGTCACTATCAGCCAAATCAATGTATATATTCAATGCAATCCAAATCCATATTCCATCAACATTATTTGTGGACATGGAAAAAACAATCCCTGGAACCAGTGGAAGGAGGTTGTTTGCACATATGGAGCCACCCCTGGGAGAAGACCTCAGTAAGCCAGCCCGTGGACCAGTGTAAGGTGGGTGTTTGCCACAGGCACAGGCCAGATAAGTAAGCACGGAGGGGAAAAACAGAAAATGAACACAGCAGTTTAGAACAGCTTAGAGAGATAAACTTGTCTGTCAGTTTGTCCCACTGTGATGGCTTGAGTGTTGGTATGAGGCCAGATGTTATGCCACTGGTGTTTCAAATCCCAGCAGGGTTACCCATGGTGAACAGCATTCAGCAGAGCTTCCAGACTAAGACAAACTCGGAAGAGGGAAGAAACTGTCCATTTCTCAAAGAACTGGCCAGTGATAATCTTATGAATAGCAGTGAAACACTGCCTGATACATTACTGCAAAACTTTATGAATAGCCCTGAAACATTGTGAGTTATGGTGCTGTAAGTTGAGTCTCTCAGGTCTGAAGGCATTTAAACTATGACTGGAGAAGAGCTTCCTCCTGAGTAGAGCAAACCATAATGATATGGATAGAGTAAAGCTTTCAGGATTCACATTTGTTGATGTGACATGTCTCATCAGAACATGGAATGTACAAACTATGAAACTAGGAAAATTGGAAGTTGTCAAAAATGAACTGGAATGCATGCAGATCTATATCCTAGGCATTAGTGAGTTGAAATGAACTGTTTTTTTTGCCATTTTAACCAGACAATCATATGATCTTCTATGCTAGAAATGAAAAATTGAAGAAGAATGGTGTGGCATTCATCATCACAAAGAGTGTATCAAGAACTGTCCTGAAGTACAATGCTGTTATCGATAGGATGATATCCATATTCTTACGAGGAAGACCAGTACATACTACTATTATTCAAATTTATGCACCAACCACTAACACCAAAGATGAGAAAATTGAGGATTTTTACCAACTTCTGCAGTCTGAAATCAACTGAACATGCAATCAACATGTGTTAATTATCACTGGTGACTGGAATGCAAAAGTTGGAAACAAAGAAGAATTACCAATAGTTGGAAAATATGGCTTTGGTGATAGAAGTGACTCTGGAGATCACATGATGGAATTTTGCAAGATCAATGACTTATTCATTGCAAATACCTTTTTTCAAACAACACAAATAGTACCTATAAATGTGAACTTTGCCAGACAGAGTACATAGGAATAAAGTTGACTACATCTGTGTTAAGAGGCAATGGAGAAGCTCAATATCTTCCGACTAAGCAAGGCCAGGAGCTGTCTGTGGAACAGACAATCAACGGCTCACATGCAAGTTCAAGTTGAAGTGGAAGACAAAACAAGTCCATGAAAGCCAAATTTTGACCTTGATTATATCCCTCCTGGATTTAGAGACCATCTAAAGAATAGATTTGATGCATTGAACACCAATGACCAAAAACCAGAGGAAACCATGAAGAAAGCAAAAGGTCATTCAAAAGACAGGAAAGGAAGAAAAGACCAAAATGGATGTCAGAAGAGACTCTGAAACTTGCCCTTGAATGGAGAGTAGCTAAAGCAAATGGAAGAATAGACAGGATAAAATAGCTGAACAGAAGATTTCTAAGAGCAGCTCAGGAGGAAAAAGTCCATTATTATAATGAAATGTGCAAAGACGTGGAGTTAGAAAATCAAAAGGGAAGAATTTCTTAAGCTGAAAGAACTGAGGAAAAATTTAAGCCTCGAATGGCAATAATGAAAGATTCCCAGGGCTATATGTTGAATGATGCAGGAAACATCAAACTAAGATTGTTGGAATACAAAGAGTCACTATATCAAAAAGGATTGGTAGGTGATCACCCATTTCAGGAGATAGCATTTGATCAAGAACCAATGGTACTGAAGGAAGAAGTTGAAGCTGCACTGAAGGAATTGGCAAAAAAACAAAGCTCCAGGAATTGATGGAATACCCATTGAGATGTTTCAGCAAATGAATGCTGCTCTGCAGGCACTCACTCAGCTATGTCAAGAGATTTGGCCAACTAACTGGAATAGATCCATATTTGTACCCATTCAGAAGAAAGGTGATCCCACAGAATTTTGAAATTATCGAACAATTACCATTGATATCAAATGCAAGTAAAAACAAAAACAGTTGCAGCAGTATATTGACAGAGAACTGCCAGAAATGCAAGCTGAATTCTGAAGGGGGCATGGAGTGAGGGATATCATAACTGATGTCAGATGGATCTTGACTCAAAGCAAAGAATATCAGAAAGATGTTTACTTGTGTTTTATTGACTATGCAAAGACATTTGACTGTGTGAATCATAACAAATTTTGTATAACATTGAGAAGAATGAGAATTACAAAACACTTAATTGTACTCATGAGGAACTAGTACATAGACCAGGATGCTGCCATTCAAACAGAACAAGGGGATACTGCATGGTATAGAATCAGGAAGAGAGTGTGTCCAATCAATATGCTGAACAAATAATCTGAGAAGCTGGACTATATGAAGAACATGGCATCAGGATTAGAGGAAGGCTCATAAACAACCTGAGATAAGCAGATGACACAACTTTGCTGGCTGAAAGTGAGGATGGCTTGGAGAACTTACTGATGAAGATAAAATCGGCAGTATGGATTACACCTCAATATAAACAAAACAAAAATTCTCGTAACTGGACCAGTAAACAGCATCATGATAGATGGAGAAAAGATTAAATTTGTCAAAGACTTCATATTACTTGCTTCTATAATCAATGCCAATGGAAGTGGCAGTCAAGACATCAAAAGACAGAGTTCTGGTAAGATGGTAGAATAGGCAGACAAACTACACAGACCTTCTTCAACAAAGCAAAGGGGAACCAATTAACACAGATAGAGAAGATAATCCTGGAGCCCTGAGTTTTGAAAGGAAGGATAAGGAAGTGGACTAAACTCCAACTAGTAAAAGAACCTGCATGAAAAAAGGAGACATGTGAAGCTGCGGAGTGATCCTGCTGGCATAGACAGCATGGATATTGCCAAGTGGACCTAAGAATTAACCTAAAAATTGGCCCTGCTAGGCAGGGGCTTGATGGAGGACTGCACTGGTGACTGGTGAATAAAAGGGGAAGCAGTGAAGAGGTAGACGGACTGAGCTGTGGATTTTGGGCTGTCCAGAGAGCTCAGCCATTTTAAATGTTTACAAGTGGTAAACCCAAAATACCATTTGGGGTATTTAAAGCAACAGCGCTTTCCCAGATTTCAGGGATCTAAGAATAGGTTCCACTTCCTGGGAACCACAAGGACCTTCTGGATACAAACAACTAGAAAGGTGTGATATTCCCCCTGTTGCTCCTAACCTCTTGGTGAATGGAGGTGCAGCCATCCCTCACTCCCACCCACTTTCTGGGCTGGCAGGAATTCCATCACAGTCTGTGTGCTCCAACAAAGCCTGGGTGCCCTGCCTCACCCTACCCACATTTTTTTCCTTTTTTTTTAGTTTGTTTGTTTTCTGTTCAAAAATTATTATTATTATTTTGTGTGCTTTTTATTATTATTCTTTATTCTTCTCTTCCTAGGTTCTGGTTTTCAGCTTTTTCTCTCTTCCCTGTTCCTGGTTCTCATATTTTTCTTTCTTGTGGTTAACCCCATCCTTGTTTTTCTTTTTACATTTTTCCCATTTTTTTTCTTCATTATTCTCCTGCTGTACTCTTTTCTCTTATTGCCTGCTCCCCAAATATTGTGGGTATTTTTTTCTTTTCTTTTCTTTTTTCCTTTTTTGGTGATTGTTCCAATGTGTTTATGCAGTGTGTTTTTTGTCCATTTGCTTTTACTTTTTTTGATGTTTTTCAGTTGTTGTTTTTGTCTAACTGAGGGGGAAACAGCAACTGTGCCCCATATGATGCAACCAAACCTGTGCTTTCTGCAGGTCCACTTACTAAGTGAGATCCACCATTTCCTCATCCACCAACTGGCCAATGACACATCACTACCATGGAGAGCCTGACTCACCCTTAACTTCTCTTCACAAACAGAGATCTAAATACAACAATGTCACAATATCTGGGCAACAACAGACCATCACAGTCCCCACAAAAAAGCAAGATAAAGCAGTAGAAACAGGGAGCAGGATACAGACCCAGAACACATCCCTAAGGAAGAAGTAACATTGGAATTCCCTGAAAAGGAATTCAAAAGAATTATATTTAGGTATTTTGAAAGCATTGACAGACAGATCAAGGAAAACACTGATAAAATTAAGGAAAACACAGACAAAACCTTAGAACAATGTCAGAAGAAAATACAAGAACAAAATGACAAAATAAATGAAAAATTAGAAATGATACAAAATCTACAGGTAGAAATCGAGACGATTAATACCAAATTTTCAGAAATAGATAACACATTGAAAGGGCAAAGGTGTAGAATCGAATCAGTGGAAGACAGAATGAAATTGAAAATAAATATCTGAATATTTCTTTGGAAAGGGATCAATCAGAAAAAAGATCAAAACAAAATGAAGAAAGCCTAAGGTTCATGTAGGATACCATCAAAAGGAATAACCTACATGTAATTGGAATTCCAGAACAGGAAGAGAAAAACAAAACCACTGAGAAAATTGTCCAAGATTTGTTGGAAGAGAATTTCCCTGAACGATGGAGGATGAGAATATATCCATTCAGGAAGTCCAAAAAACCCCACACAGGATAAACCCCAAAAGAAAATCACCAAGCCATATCATCATCATCAAACTCATCAAAATCAAAGACAAAGAAAGAGTCTGGAAAGCAGCACGGGAAAAACAAAAAGTTACCTACAAAAGACAGCCAATAAGAATAAGCTCTGATTTCTCAGCAGAAACCATGCAAGCAAGAAGGCAATGGGATGGTATATATAAAACCTGAAAGAGAAAAATTTCCAACCAAGAATTATATACCCAGCAAAACTGTCCCTCAATTATGATGGTGAAACAAGATTTACAGAAAAGCAGAAATTAAAAGACTTTATTAAAACCAGACCAACCTTACAAGAGATACTAAAGGAAATCCTTTGAACAGAAAAACCAATAATAGCAAGCAACAACTGACCATTAATACAGAGGATGACATAACCCAGAAATCAACACAACTATGGAAGTAACCAAAGTAAAATAAGCGTACGAGATTGTAAACAGGGAACCAGAGACATCAGTTAGCAAATGAGGAAACTACAAACCAAATGAAAGAAAAAACAGTGCAGTTACAGAGCTTCTAAATGGTGAGGAAATCTAGAGTTGCAAGATAGAATGAACTGTTCTAAACTCAGGGAGAAAATTGTAAATCACAGGATAACCTCAAAGAAAAATTACATACCTTCACATCACAATAAAAAAGAGGACAAGCACAAATATTTAACAAATACTAAAACAATAGCAACAACAGAAATGATAACAAAATTCATCAACATAATGAGATAAACACAGAAAATTATGTGGAACAAAGAAACCTGGAATATCATGAAAAAACACATAACAAAATGACAGCAACTAATTCATACTTCTCAATAATTACACTGAAAGTCAAAGGATCAAATGCACCACTCAAGAGACAGGGAGTTGCAGCCTGGATAAGAAAATATAATCTAGAAATTTGCTGTATACAAGAGACACACCTGAGAGACAAAGATAAACATCAGTGCCGTTGAATCATCTCTGACTCACAATGACCCCATGCACAGCAGAATGATACACCGCCTGGTCCTGTGCCAGCTCCATGGTCCCTGATATACTTGAGCCCATAGCCACAGTCACGGTGTCAGTCCATCCGGTTGAGGGCCTTCCCCTCTTTTGTCGACCCTCCCTCCACCTTACCAAGCATATCCTTCTTCAGGGAATGGTCCCTTCTGACAATATGACCGAAGTAGGTGAGATGAAGTCTGGCCATTCTCGCTTCCAAGGAGCATTCCAACTGCCCATCTTCCAGGACAGATTTGTTAGTTCTAGAAGTCAATGGTACTTCCAGCATTCTTCACCAGCACGAGAACACAAAAACATCAATTCTTCTTCAGTCTTCCTTGTTAATTGTCCAGCTCTCATATGCATACGAGGCAATTGAAAATATCATGGCTTGTGTCAGGCACACCTTAGTTCTCAAGAAGACATCTTTGCTCCTCAGCATTTGAAAGAGTTCCTTTGCAGCCAGCTTGCCCAGTGTTATACAAAATCTGATGTCCTGACTGCTGCTTCCATTGGCATCAATTGTAAAACCAAACAATGTGAAGTCTTTGACAACTTCAGTCTTTTCTCCATTTATCATGATGCTGCTTATAGGTACAATTGTGAGGATTTTTGTTTTTTTATATTGAGATACAATCCATACTGCAGACTGTGTTCATCAATCTTCATGAGAAAGTGCTCCAAGTCATCCTCAATTTCAGCAAGCAAAGTTGTGTCATCAGCATATCACAGGTGGTTAATGACTTCCTCCATTCTTGATGCCATGTTCTTCCTCATATACTCCAGCTTCTTTGATTATTTGCTCAGAACACAGATTGAATAAGTATGGTGAAATGATACAACCCTGATGTACTCCCTTCTTGATTTTAAACCATGCTAAATCCAGATTGCACCTCTGGAATTTCTCTGTCAATATACAGCTGCAACCATTTTTGAATTATCTTCAGAAGATCTTACTTACATGTGATATTTATGATATTGTTTGATAATTTCCACATTCTGTGGGATCA
>NW_006921912.1:2953777-2958817 GCF_000298275.1 Orycteropus afer afer | reverse complement strand
TTTTTTGGTACAGTGACTCTGTTTATTCCTTCCATCTTCTTTTGATGCTTCCTGCATTATTCAATATTTTGCCCATAGAATCATCAATTTGCAACTCGAGGCTTAAATTTTTTCCTCAATTCTTTCAGCTTGAGAAATGCCAAACATGTTCTTCCCTTTTGGTTTTCTAATTCCATGTCTTTGCACATTTCATTATAGTAATTGATTTGTCTGTTTGAGCTGCCCTTTGAAATCTTTGGTTCAGTTCTTTTATTTTGTCATTTCTTCCATTTGCTTTAGCTACTCTTCATTCAAGGGCAAATTTCAGAGTCTCTTTTGTCATCCATTTTGGTCTTTTCTTCTTTTCTCATATTTTTAATGACCTTTTGCTTTCTTCATGGATGTTTTTCTTAATGTCATCCCACAATTCTTCTGGTTTTTGGTTATTGGTGTTCAATGCATCAAATCTATTCTTTAGATGGTCTCTAAATTCAGGAGGAATATATTCAAGATCATATTTTGGCTCTCATGGACTTGTTTCAATCGTCTTCAACTTCAAGTTGATCTTGCATATGAGCAGTTGATGGTCTGTTCCACAATCAGCTCCTGGCCTTGTTTTGGCTGAAGATATTGAGATTTTCCATCTTCTTTTCCCACATATGTAGTCAATCTGATTCCCGTGTACTCCATCTGATGAAGCCCACATATATAACTGCTGTTTGTGTTACAGAAAAAGGTATTTGCAATGAATAAGACATTGGTCTTGCAAAATTCTATTATGTGCTCTCCAGCATTATTTCTGTCGCCAAGGCCAAATTTTCCAACTAATGGTGATTCTTCTTTGTTTTTAACCTTTGCATTCCAGTCACCAGTGATAATCAACACATCTTGATTGCACATTCGGTCAATTTCATACTGCAGAAGTTGATAAAAAATCTTCAATTTCCTCATCTTTGCTTTGGTGGTTGGTGCATAAATTTGAGTAATAGTCATATTAATTGGTTTTCCTTCTAGGTGTATGGATATTATCCTATTACTGGCAGCATTGAACGTCAGGACAGATCTTGAAACATCCTTTGTAATGGTGAATGCAATGCCTCACCATTCCTCTTCAAATTGTCATTCCCAACATAGTAGATGATATAGTCATCTGATTCAAAATCTCCAAAAGCAGTCCATTTCAGTTCACTAATGCCTAGGATATCAATCTTTATGTGTTCCATTTCATTACTGACAACTTCCAATTTTCCTAGATTCATACTTCATACATTCCATGTTCCTATTATTAATGGATGTTTGCAGCTGTTTCTCGTCAATTTGAGTCATGCCATGTCAGCAAAAGGAGCTCTGGTAGCATAGTGCCTAAGGCACTTGACTGCTAACCAGAAGGCTGGCGGTTCAAACCCACCAGCCACTCCTCGGAAGGAAGATGGGGCAATCTACTTCCGTAGTGATACTCCCTCGGAAACCCAAGGAGGGGTCACTATGAGTCTGGTCTGACTAGACGGCAAACAACAACAACATGTCAGCAAATGGAGATCTCAAAAGCTTTACTGTACCCATATCAGTAAGGTTGGATCTACTCTGATGATGAAGCTCTTTTCTAGTCATATTTTGAAAGCCTTCTGACCTAAGGGGCTAGTCCTCGTGCACTGTATCAGATAATGTTTCTGAGCTATTCATAAAGTTGTGCAGTACTGTTTCAGACAATGTTTCTCTGCTATTCATAAGGATTTCCCTGGCCAATTCTTTGAGAGTGGATGTCCTCTTCCTTCTTCCTAATCTTTCTCAGCCTGTAAGCTGTGGTGAAACCAGTGCACCATGTACAACCCTGCCAGCACTTGAAACACTGGTGGCACCAACTCAAGCCTCACACCAACATGAAAGTGACAACAGTAGGACAAATTGACAGACAGATTTGTCTCACTTCGCTGTTCAAAACCTCTCCACCTTCTCCTTACCTGGATCCCTGGCTGCTGCTTTGCTCTGTCATACCTTCTGGCTTTGTTTTCCCCTACTTTCCTGCCTCTTGGGGGTGGATCTGGGTCCCTCCTCTTACCTGGATCCCTGACTGCTGCTCATGCAAATAGCAACCAAAAAGAGCAAGAATGGCAATATTAATTTCTGGTAAAATTGACTTTGAGACAAAAACCAACATACAAGACAAGGAAAGACATTATATAATGATTAAAGGAGCAATTGAACATGAAAATGTAACCATAATAAATATCTATGGACCCAATGAAAGAGCCCAAAAATACATAAATCAGACTTTAACAGAATTGAAAAGACAAATAGATATTCCACAGTCATAGTAAAAGATTTTAATACACTACTTTCAACTGGAAAAAAAAAAAAAAAAAAAAAACTGGAAAGAAACTCAACAAAGATGCAGAGGAACTAAACAGTAAAATCCACCAACTTGACCCTACAGACATCTACAGAGCACTTCACCCAACAACACAATATACTTTCTTTTCCAATGCATATGGAACATTCTCCAGGATAGGCCATATGTTAGGCCACAAATCAAGCCTTAATAAATTTTAAAAGATTGAAATGCTGCAAAGCATTTTCTCAGATAACAATGCTATCAAAATAGAAATCAACAATAGGAAGATTAATGGAAAAAGAGCAAACACATGGAAACTGAACAACGTCTTCCTTAAGAATGACTGGAAAAGAGAAGAAATAAAAAATTCCTTGAATCAAACAAGAATGAAAACACAATATACCAAAATATTTTGGACACAGGAAAAGCAGTGATAAGAAGCCAATTTATAGCAATAAATGCACACATCAAAAAAAAAAAAACCAAAGTCAATACTTTAAACCAACATTTCCAAAAATTAAAAAAAGAATAGTAAGAAAAACCTACATCACCAGAAGAAAGGAAATAATTGAGATTTGAGCAGAAATCCATGAAACAGAAAATAACAAGACAATAGAAAAATCAACAAGACTAGAAGTCAGTTTTTTTAAAAGATTAATAAAATTGACAAACCACTGGCAAATTTATCAAAGGAAAAGAAAAGGGTAATACAAATAACATGAATAAGAAACAAAGTTGGTGACATCACAACAGAACCAACTGAAATAAAAAAGATAATATCAGGATACTGTGAAGATACGTACTCCAAAAAATTTGAAAATTTGGAAGAAATGGACAGATTTCCAGAAACACACTACTTACCTAAACTAACAAAGACTCAGGTGGAAAAGTTCAACAGATCCATAACTAAAGAGGAAAATGAACAGGCCATAAAAAATTTTACCAACAAAAAGAATATGTCCTGGCCCAGATGCTTTCACTGGAGAATTCTACCAAATATTCAGAGAAGAGCTGACATCAATCCTACTCAAACTATTGCAGAACATAAAAAAGGTATGAAATAGTCCTAAATTCATTTTATGAAGCAAGTATAACTTTGATACCAAAACCAGGCAAAGACATCACTAAAAAGGAAAACTGCAGACCAATGACCCTCATGAATATAGATGCAAAAATCTTCAACAAAATCCTAGCTAATAGACTCAACAACATACAAAAAAAAAAAAAAAAAAACAATTCATTATGACCAAGTGTGATTCATATCAGGTATGCAGGGATGGCTCAACATTACAAAAACAATCAGTGTCTTCCACCACATAAATAAAACAAAAGAAAAGAACCACATGATCTTATCAGTTGATGCAGCAAAGGCAATTGATAAAATCTAACACTCATTCCTGATCAAAACTCTCAGTAAAATAGGAATAGAAGAGACATTCCTCAACATAATTAAGGGCATCTATGTAAAACCAACAGCCAACATCATTCTCAATGGAGAGAGACTGAAACCATTCCCCCTGTGAACAGGAACCAGACAAGGATGCTCTCTATCACCACTTCTATTCAACATTGTATTGGAAATCCCAGCCAGGGCAATAAGGTAACAAAGGGAAATCAAGGTATCCAAATTGGTAGGGAAAAAGTCAAACTACCCCTATTTACTGATGATATGATCCTATACCTAGAAAATCCAAGAGACTCAGTCAAAAATCTCATGGAACTAATTGAGAGATTTAGCATAGTGGTAGGATACAAGATCAACATCCAAAAATCAGTTGGATTCCTCTATGCCAGCAAAGAGATTACTGAAAAAGAAATAAGGAAGTCAATACCATTTACAATAGCTACCAAAAAAATAAAATACTTGGGAATAAATCTTACCAGGGACAGAACAGACCTATACAAAGAGAACTATAAAAGACTACTTTAAGAAGCCATAAGAGATCTACATAAATGGAAGAACATACCATGCTCATGGATAGGAAGGTTGACATTGTGAAAATGTCAATTCTACCCAAAGCAATCTATACATTCAATGCAATCTTAATCCAGATCTCATCAAAATTCTTTAAGGATATGGAAAAACCAATCACTAACTTTATATGGAAAGGGAACAGACCTTGGATAAGCAAAGCATAATTGAAGAAGAAGAAGAACAAAGTAGATGTCTCACACACCCAGATCTTAAAACCTACTACACACTCACAGTAGTCAAAAGTGCCTGGTATTGGTACAAGGACAGACACATAGACCAATTGAATAGGATTGAGAACCCAGAAATAGATCCATTAACCTATGGCCAGCTGATCTTTGACAAAGGGCTGAAATCCATTCAATGGGGAAGACATTGTCTGTTTAACAAATGGTGCTGGCAAAACTGATATCCATTTGCAAAAAAAATGAAACAAGATCCATACCTCACATCATATACAAAAACTATCTCCAGATGGATCAAAGACTTAAATGTGAAAACTAAAACTATAAAGTTTCTCAAGGAAAAAATAAGTGCAAGGTCCTAATATATGGCATAAATAGACTATCAAGCATAAGCCAAAATGCACAAACAGTAGAAGAGAAACTAGATGAATGGGATCTTCTAAGCATTAAATTTTTATGTTTCCAAAGAATTCTCCAAAAGAGTCAAAAAAGAACCTACAGATTGGAAAAAAAAAATTGGAAATGACATATCTGACAAGGGACTTATCTCTAGAATTTATAGAAAACTCCAA
>NW_006921912.1:2951752-2953107 GCF_000298275.1 Orycteropus afer afer | reverse complement strand
CCGAGGAGTGGCTGGTGGGTTTGAACCGCCAGCCTTCTGGTTAGCAGTCAAGTGCTTTAGCCACTATGCTACCAGAGCTCCTAACATTAATGTAAAAAGTCAAGGAAAGGTTTATATATGGAAGGAAATATTCTTTGTTGGTTACCAGGGGTATGAGGGGAAGGGAGAGAACACAGATAGGTAGAGAAAAGTATTGATTTTGGGGAAGAGAAGGGAAATGTATCAAATGTGAGTGACCAATCTGGTGGCATTGAGGAAGAAGACATAGAGAGATGCATGGGAGGTACAGACAAAGATGAACCCTCTTGCACATACACTACTGTGTTATCAGTGAAGGCAAATATTGATATACAGGTGGATAAATGGGTGCACAGGCTGAACTATTAGGTATGTCTATGCAGGGGTTAATGTGCCCAAGATCATGTCTAGGGTTGGCAGGCAATTTTTCTATAAGTGTATTTTTATGCTTTGTAAATATTCCTAGGTATATAGCAGAGCTGACAAGGGACAAGGTTGTAGTCACTTCTTGGCCACAGCCAGCTACCCAGAGGTAGCGAGTGTTGAGGCCTACGGGCTTAAGACCATAGTCACAGGGGACATGAAATTCAATTGGCTTAACATACTACACAAAAACATTGTTCCACACCATACTTTGGCAAGTAGAAACTGGGATCTTAAGAGCTTGTCCACAGATATCTAGATGTGACGATGGGTCTCTCCTCATCTACAGCAAAGAAGAATGAAGAAAATCAAAGACACATGGTAGGAATTAGTCCAAGCAATTGGTACACCATGCAATATTCAGCCTATGTGACTATGAGACCAGAAGAACTAAATGGTGCCTGGCTACCACTGTCAAGCACTTGATGAGGGATCTAGGTAGGAGATCCTGAATAGAGTGAGAGAACAATGTGGAACAAAACTCAAAATCATATTTAAAAAAAAAAAAAAAGACCAGGTTTGTTCATCTGACAGAGCCTAGTGGAACCCCTGAGACTATGGCCCCTAACTGCCCTTCAAATCCCGAACTGAACCCACTCTTGTGGCATCCAGCCAAACAAAAGACAGGCATAAGCATTTGAGCTGAACATTTACATTAGGTAGATACACTCCTTAGAGAGAACGATCATTGGAGAATAGAAGGGCTGTGTATGAACAGAGAGACAGCTTGGGGGACAGGAGTGCATGGAAGGGAAGGACACAGGGAAGAGGTAACTATGGGAAGGAAGTGAGAGGAGAGCTGTTGCATTGTGGGAAATTGCAGTCAATGTCATGAGAAAAAGTGTATGTGAGCTGCTGTACGGAAAGTGAATTTGCTCTGTAAATTTTCACCCAAATCACAATAAAAATTTAAA
>NW_006921912.1:2936511-2940039 GCF_000298275.1 Orycteropus afer afer | reverse complement strand
GTTGACAGATCTTCAACTATCACACTTGGTAAAGTGGATCGTCAATGAAGGAGGAGAAGACCCTCAACAAGATGGACTGACAAGGTGGCTGCAGCTATGGGCTTAGGTATAATAGGGATTGTGAGGCTAGCACAGGACTGGGTGGTGTTTTGTTCTGTTGTACATAGAGTGCTTTGAGCCAGAGGTGACTCGATGGCACATAACAATAACAACAACAATTTTATATGGAAAGAAAAGAGTCCTTGAATAAGCTAAGCACTACTAAAGAAGAAGAACAAAGTAGGAGGTCTAAAATACCCAATCTGAAAACCTACTATACAGACACAGTAGTCAACACAGCCTGGTATTAGTACAAAAACAGACACATAGAACAGTTGGAGATGATTGAAAACGCAGAAGTAGGTGCATCCATCTATGGTCAGCTGATCTTTGACAAAGGATTGAAATCCATTCAATGGGGATGAGATAGTCTCTTTAACAAATGGTGCTGGAAAAACTGGATATCTATTTGCAGAAAAATGAAACAAGATCCATACTTCACACCATACACAAAAGCTAACTCCAGGTGGATCAAAGACTTAATAAAACCTAAAATTGTAAAGTTCAATAAAGAAAAAATAGGGGCAAACGTAAGGTCCATAATGTATGCCATTAATAGACTATTAAACATAAGTAAAAATGAACAAACAGGAGAAGATAAAATAGATGATTGAGACCTTCGAAAAATCAAGTTCTTATGTGCATCAAAAGACTTTGCCAAAAGAGTAAAAAGAGAACTTACAGATTGGGAAAAAATATTCAGCAACGACGTATCTGACAAAGGACTTATCTCTAAAAGTTTTGGAAAACTCCCACACCTCAACATCAAAAAGACAAGCAATCCAATTTCAAAATGGGTGGAAGACATGAACAAACACTTCATCAAAGAAGATATTCAGACAGTCAACAAACACATGGACTGTTCATGATCATTAACCATTAAAAGAAAATTAACTATACTTGCTTCGGCAGCACATATATTAAAATTGAAACGATACAGAGAAGATTAGCATGGCCCCTGTACAAGGATGACATGAAAATTCATGAAGTGTTCCATATTTAAAAAAAAGAAAAAGAAAAGAAAACTAACTTCCATAGAGTTGATACCAGTTCATAGTGACCTGCATTGGGTTCCAAGGCTGTAAAACTTTACAGTAGCAGACCCCATTATCTTTCTTCCATACAGCAGGTGGTGGGTTCAAACCACCAACCTAGAGAGATGTAAATCAAAACAACAATGAGATACCATCTCATCCTAGCACTAAATACAAGGTTCAACAAGACAGAAAATAACAAATGTTGATGAGGACATAGAGAGATTTGAACTCTCATACATTGCTGATGGGACTGTAAAATGATACAACCACTGTGGAAAATGGTATTGTGATTCCTTTAAAAATTGGAGATAGAAAT
The DNA here is from genome assembly GCF_000298275.1 of Orycteropus afer afer. Classification (NCBI taxonomy): domain Eukaryota; kingdom Metazoa; phylum Chordata; class Mammalia; order Tubulidentata; family Orycteropodidae; genus Orycteropus; species Orycteropus afer. The sequence goes on along the minus strand of NW_006921912.1, from coordinate 2,938,587 downwards.
ACCATTTGATCCAGCAATCCTATTACTAAGTACATATCCTAAAGAAGTGAGAGCCAGAACACAGATAGATATATGCACACCCATGTTCATCCTAGCACTATTCACAATAGCAAAGAGGTGAAAACAACTTAAGGGTCCTAAACAGAGGAATGGATTACAAAACTATGGTCCATAGACAAAATGGAATACTATCTACACTAAAGAATAGGGTAAAATTCACAAAACACCTCATAACATGGATGAACTTGAAGGACATTATGTTGAGTGAAATAAGTCAATCACAGAAGGACAAATACTGTATTAAGCCACTATTGTAAAAAGTCAAGGAAAGGTTTACATATGCTTTACATATTCTTTGTTGGTTCCCAGGGATGGGAGGAGAGGGGAGGGAAAATTGCTGAATAGGTAAGAGACAGCTATTGATTTGGGTGAGGAGAAGGGAAAATGAGTGGCCAACATAATAACACTAAGGAAAAGGAAGACAGGGAGAGGTACAGAAGAGGTACAGGCAATAAAAATAAACATTTTTACATACATAATACTCCGTTATCAATAATAACAAACACAAATCTACGGCTAGATACATGGGTAGACAGACTGAATGATCAGGTATATCTAGGAAAAAGGGAATATATCCATGACCATATATAAATTTGACAGATATTTCTACATACATATTTGTATTTTCTATAGGAATATCCATATATATAATAGAGCTAACAAGGCAACAGTACAATACCTTCTTAGCCACAGTGAATGGCAACGAGGGAGCTAGGTGTCAGCATGTGAGCTGAGGACCATAGTCACAGTGTACACTGAATTCAATTGTCATTACATACTACACAAAAACATTGTTCTACATCCTACCTTGATGAGTAGCAACTGGGGTCTTAAAAGCTTGCAAGTGGCCATCTAAGATGGAACAATAAGTCTCTCCTCATCTGAAACAAAGACAAATAAAGAAAACCAAAGACACATTTAGTCCATGGGACTAGTAGACCACGAGACCTCAGACTACATGACCCTGAGACCAGAACTATATAGTTCCTGGCTACCACTGTCAACCACTCAGAAGGGGATCACAATAGGAGATCCTGGATAGAGTGAGAGAAAAGTGTGGAATAAAACTCAAAATCATAAAAAAGACTAGGTTTACTAGAGAAACCCCTGAGATGATGGCCTCTAGTCACCCTTTGGGCCTGGAATTGAATTCACTCCTATGGCTTCCAGCCAAACAGTAGACAGGAACATAGAGTAAACATTTATACTAAATAGGTATGTAATAGTACAGACAGATTAGAATTTCTGGGATGAATATATGTTCTAACCTGAGTTCCATATTAATCTTGCTCAATTTAAACGTTGCCTTACTCTGCTACTTGTAGCCATAATCTTATAAGAATCCTACCCCTGCAACCACATTCCTAAGATCATAAAACCAAGACAGGAGCAGCTCACAGGAGTGGGCAATTGCATTCCTTAGATCATGAGACTAAGGACGAGACAGTGCAAAGAAATAATGCAAATAACAGGCCATTCTTGAGATGTCTTCCAGCTCACTCTGTGTGGCCACCATTAACCAGTTTCAGAGCCTGCGCACTGCTGCCCCTCCTTTGCCTCCTGATGAACTAAGATGGCCAATCCAAGATGAGACCAACACTTGAACCAAGGGCAAACAGCAGACTGCTCATAGTCTGAAGGAAGCTGAGGAATTTATCACAACCTTGTTCTACTTCCTGACTTTCACAAAAGGGTCAGGATTTTATGAATACCTTCCTGCACAAGGTCTTTTGAAATCAAACCATGGCCTTAAAAAAATCTACTATAAAAACTCCTAGCCTATAAGGCTTGGGGAGACACACATGACATTGTCCATTGCCTCTGGCCCTATGTGTCCCTAACTTACAAGGTTGTTGTTGTTTTTTGTTATGTGCCAAGTCAGACCTGACTCATAGGGACCCTTCCTTGGGTTTCCAAGGCAGTATCACTACGGAAGTAGATTGCCCCATCTTCCTTCCGAGGAGTGGCTGGTGGGTTTGAACCGCCAGCCTTGTGGTTAGCAGTCAAGTGCCTTAG
>NW_006921912.1:2924857-2936411 GCF_000298275.1 Orycteropus afer afer | reverse complement strand
GCCCCATCTTCCTTCCGAGGAGTGGCTGGTGGGTTTGAACCGCCAGCCTTCTGGTTAGCAGTCAAGTGCTTTAGCCACTATGCTACCAGAGCTCCCCTTACAAGGTTACTATCCTCTTATTGAATTTCCCTCTGAACTACAGCTGACTTTCTAGTCATTATTTCAGAACCCAGTCTGCAACAAGTACACTCCTTAGAACAATCAACCATGGAAGATAAAAAGGGCAGTATTTGCATAGGTAGATAGTTCAGAGGGGAGGAATGCATGGGAAAGAAAGACAGGGAGGGGGAGGTAGCCACAGGAAGGAAGTGAGAAGAGGACTGTTACATTGTGGGGACTACAGTCAGTGACAGGAAACAAAATGTGTATGAACTGTTTCTGCTCTGAAAACTTTCACCCAAGTCACAATTCAAAAGATTTAAAAAAGACATGCAAACAAGGCCAGAGAGGAAAGATGGTAGCTGAAAGGATTTCATGTGAAGTAGCCTCCATTAGCTCTGGACAAAGTAAATAAAACAAAATTAATCATTCAGCAGTCATGTAGGTTTTCATTATAGTTGATTTTCATAAATAAATTTGGCACATTAATAAGTGAGGTACAGAGATACAAAAGATATGGTTAATGCCAGAAAGATGCTTACAGTCTAATAGAGACATATCCCATACATTCTCTTCTTATTTTTGTCCCTTCACATTTCACGTTTCCTACAGTTTAGTTCTTAATCTTCTATAATTTTGCTGCTTCCTAAATACTTGAAAAACACATCTGTTTCATTTCAGCCTCTCTAAGTGGGTGGCGTCCAGAGTTGTATCTTGAGTTCTCAGTTTTCTGTTAAGTTTCTTTCTTGTGTCTCCAAACTCCTTATGGATATTTCAAAAGGGTTATCCTGTGGTCATTACTTAATTCATCAAGTACTAATATGAACACAATTTCCCTTCTCCAACAGTAGGTATCTTCCTACCCTCTCCATTTATTTGTGTGAGTGTGTCCAATGGTGGATGTCTCTGGATAATGCAAACAGTTAATATGATCAGCTGCTGCTAACCAAAAGGTAGGTTTGAGGCCTTCCATAGGCACCTCCAAAGAAAGGCTGGGTGATCTACTTCTAAAAATAGAACAAAATACCCAAAAGGTAGAAACAACCTAAATACCTATCAACAGATGAATTGATAAACAAAATGTGGTACATACATACAACAGAATACTACTCAGGCAGTAGAAAAAATGAAGTCTAGATACATGCTACAGTATGGATGGAACTTGAAGATATTATACTGAGCAAAATAAGTCAATCACAAAAGGACAAATATTGTATGACCTTACTTATATAAAAAGACAACAAATGGCTAATGTATAAAGAACAAAGTTTATTAATGGTTACCAGGGGCAGGAGAGAAGGAGGAAAGGAAAGGGAGATTAAAGGTGATGGAAAAATATTGTAATTGCTGTCAATAAATTGTAAACCTGTAAAAAGTTGAATTGTTGAAAGTTATGTTACAGATATACTTATGACAACAGAAAAAAAGAAAAGAGTAGCTGCTGAGACTGCTTATGGATAACTGAACATCTCATGGGATTTGGTTCCTTGGTTTGGATGTATAGGGCCAGCTTTCGTGGAACATCCAGTTAATTGCCATAATAAAGTCTTTATTATGATTTTATTTATTTATTAATAAAGTGCTTCTGTATTTCTTCCTAGTTCATAGCATAGTGTCTAGGGTCTTAAAAACTTACAAGTTTTAAAAACCTAAACATTTCCAAGCACAAAACTTGGTGTCTGTTCTCCTGGAGTACCAGAAGAAGGAAAGTCAGGGCTGAAAGAAGGACATGTAATGAGTGGTTAGTTGCCTCCATAAATAACGGCCCCCTTTGGCATGAAAACCAGAACTGGATAGTGGCAGGCTACCATTACTTGTCTGTTAGTTTGTTAACCTGTGGTGGTTTGTGTGTTTCTGTGAGGCTGGAGGCTAAGTTACAGTATTTCAAATACCAGCAGGGTCACCCATGGTGGACTGGTTTCAGCAGAGCTACCAGACAAAGAAAGGCTGGCAAGGATGAGGCCATCCACTTCTGAAATAACAGACCTCTGAAAACCTTATGAATACCAATGAACCACTATCTGATATATTACTAGAAAACTTTATGAATAGCCATGAAACATGATCTTATATAGTGCCTGATGATGGGCCCCACAGGTTGGAAGGCACTCAAAATACAACTAGGGAAGAGCTGCCTTCCCAAAATAGAGTTGATCTTAAGGATATGGATGGAGTAAAGTTTTCAGTATCTTCAGTTGCAGACAGAACATGATTCAAAACGGGAAGAAACAGCTGCAAACATTCATTAATAATCAGAACATGGAATGTACAAAGTATGAATATAGGAAAATTGAAAGTTGTCAAAAATGAAATTGAATGGATAATATCAATATATTAAGTAATAGAGAGCTGAGATGGACTAGAATTGGCCATTTTTAATTGGAGAATTATATGTTCTGGGGGGAGCTCTGGTGGCATAGTGTCTTAGGCATTTGACTATTAACCAGAAGGCTGGCAGTTCAAATCCACCAGCCACCCCTCACAGGGAAGGTTGGGCAATCTACTTTCATGGAGATACCACCTCAGAAACTCAAGGAGTGATCTGCTATTCCAGGAATGACAAATTGAGGAACAAGGGATTGCATTCATCATCAAAAAGAATATCTCAAGATCTATCTTGAAGTACAATGCTGTCAGTGATAGGATAATATTCATATACCTACAAGGAAAACCAGTTAATGCTACTATTATTCAAATTTACCCACCAACTACTGAAGCCAAAAATGAATAAATTTAAGATTTTTACCAAATTCTGCAGTCTGAAATTGACCAAACATGTAATCAAGATATATTGATAATTATTGATGATTAGAATGAGAAATTTGGAAGCAAAGTGTTATCTTTGCTCCTTAACACTTTAAAGAAGTATTTTGCAACGGATTTGACCAGTGCAATATTATATCTGATGTCTTGACTGCTGTTTCCACGGGTGTTGATTGTGGATCCAAATAAAATGAAATCCCTGACAACTTTAATCTTTTCTCTACCAGTTGTGATGTTGCTTATTGGTCAAATTGTGAGAATATTTGTTTTCTTTATTTTGAGGTGTAATCCATACTGTAGACTGAAATCTTTGATCTTCATCAGTTAATGCTTCAAATCTTCTTCACTTTCAACAAGGATTTGCATGTCGCAGGTTGTTAATGAGTTTTTCTCTAATCTTGATGCAGTGTTCTTCTTCATATAATCCAGCCTCTCGGATTATTTGCTTAGCATAAAGATTGAATAAGTATGTTGAAAGGATACAATCTTGATACACATCCTTCCTGATTTTAAACCATGTAGTATTACCTTGTTTGAATGACAGTCTCTGGGTCTATTTACAAGTTCTTCATGAGCACAGTTAACTGTTTCAGAATTCCCATTCTTCACAATGTTATCCACAATTTGTTACAATTCACACAGTTGAATGCCTTTGCATAGTCAATAAAACACAGGTAAACATCTTTCTGGTATTCTTTGCTTTCAGCCAAGATCCATCTGACATTAGCAATGGTATTCTCATTCCACATCCTCTTCTGAACCCAACCTGAACTTCTAGAATTTCTCTGCCAAAATACTGCTGTAACAATTTTTGAATTATCTTCACCAAGATCTTACTAGCATGTGATATTGATACTGTTTGATAATTTCCTCATTCTGTTGGATATCTTTTCTTTGGAATGGACACTAATACTAGTCTCTTCCAGTCAGTTGGCCGGGTGGTAGCTGTCTTCCAAATTTCTTGGCATAAACAAGTGCGTGCTCGAGCACTGCATCCATTTATTGAAACATCTTAGTGGTTATTCTGTCAATTCCTGGAGCCTTGTTTTGCACCAATTCCTTCAGTGAAGCTTGGACTTCTTCTATCAGTACCATTGGATCTTGATCATATACCACCTCCTGAATGGTTGGATATCAACCAATTCCTTTTGATATAGTGAATTTATGTATTCCTTCCATCTTTTTTTGATGTTTCCTGCATCATTCAATATTTTGTTCATACAATCCTTCAATATTGCAACTCAAGGCTTGAATTTTTTTTTCAGTTCTTTCATCTTGAGAAAAGCTGAACATGGTCTTTCCTTTTGATTTTCTAACTCTGGGTCTTTGCACATTTCGTTTTAATATTTTACTTTATCTTCAAGAGTCACCCTTTAAAATCTTCTGTTCAACTCTTGTATTTCATCATTTCTTCCATTTGCTTTAATTGATCTCCATTCAAGAACAAGTTTCAGAGCCTCTTCAACATCCATCTTTTCTTTCTTTTCTGTCTTTTTAATGACTTTTTGCTTTCTTCATGTATGATGTTTTGATATCTTCCCACAACTTGGCTGTTTTTCAGTCCTTGGTGTTCAATGTATCAAATCTGTTCTTCAGGTGACCTCTAAATTCAGGTGGGATATAATCCAGGTCTTATTTAGGTTCCCATAGACTTGTTTTAAAAGTTCTGGTGGCTTAGTGGGTAAGGCATTTGGTTGCTAATAAGATCAGAGGTTCAAACCCACCAGCTGCTCTACAGAGGGAAAATGAGGCAATCTACTTCTGTAAAGATTTACAACCTCGGAAACCCAATGGGGACACTATGAGTCAGAATTGACTTGATGGCCATGGGTTTTTTTTTTGTTTGTTATATTTTGTTGTTGTTGTTGTTGTTGTTGGTTAGATTTGTATTAATTTTCTTCAGCTTCAACTTGAACTTCCATAGGAGCAATTGATGGTCTACTCCATAGTCAACTCCTGGCCTTGTTTTGACTGATGCTTTTGAGCTTCCCCATCACCTGTTTCCACATATGTAGTCAGCTTGATTCCTGTGTATTTCATTTAATGATGTCCTCACGTATAGCTGCCATTTTGAAAAAAAAAAAAAAAAAGATATTTGCAATGAATAAGTCATTGGTCTTGCAAAATTCTGTCATTCAATCTCCAGTGTCATTTCTATTACCAAGGCCGTATTTTCCAACTACCAATGATTCTTCTTTGTTTCCAATTTTTGCATTCTAATGACCAGTAATTATCAATATATCTTGCTTACATGTTTGGTCAATTTCAGACTGCAGAAGTTGGTAAAAATCTTCAATTGCCTCATCTTTGGGTTTAGTGGATGGTGTGTAAATTTGAAAAATAGTAGTTAACTGGTCTTCCTTGCAGGCATATGGATATTATCTTATCACTTCAGAATATATCTTGAAATGTTCTTTTCAACCATGAATGTGACACTGTTCCTCTTTACTTTGTTATTCCTAGCATAGAGACCATATGATTGTCTGATTCAAAATGACCAATACCAGTCCATTTCAGCTCACTAATGCCTAGGATATCAATCTTTATGCATTCCATTTCATTTTTGACAATTTCCAATTTTCCTAAATTCATACTTCATACATTCCATGTTCTGATTATTAATGAATGTTTGCAACTGTTTCTTCCCATTTTGAGTCATGCCCCATTAGTAAATGAAGGTCTTGAAAGTTTTACCCCATCCACATCATTAAAATCAACTGTACTTTGAGGAAAGTGAGCTCTGGTGATGTAGTGGGTAAGGCATTTGGCTGCTAACCAGAATGTCAGTGGATCAAACCCACCAGCTGTTCTGCAGGAGGAAGATGAAACAATCTTCTTCCATAAAGATTTACAGCCTTGGAAACACAATGGGGATTGCTATGAGTAGCAATCAACTTGATGGCAATGGGCCTACTTTGTGGAGGCAGCTCTTCTTACTCATATTTTGAGTGCCTTCTAACCTGAGGGGCTTATTTTCCAGCACTATATCAGAAATGTTTCTATGCTATTCATAAGGTTTTCAGTGACCAGTTTTTCAGAAGTGGATTGTCCTATCCTTCTTTCTAGTCTGTCCTAGACTGGAAGCTCTGCTGAAACTTGTCCACCATGGGTGATCCTGCCATTATTTATAATACCGGTGAGATAGCCTCCAGCATCACAACAACATGCAAGCCACCACAGTATGACAAACTGACAGATGAGTGGTAGAAACAGGCATAAATACCCATATATATATAAATGCCTCTACAGATGTTTATGTGACCATGCACACAAATTAGATATGTCAATTTTTTTAGCACAAACTTCCTTTTCTCTTGGGCACTTATCAGTAGCATCATTTACTTTGGTCAGGCTGTGTTCATTACACTGACATTCTGTGCTGCTTTTCCTGCCAATAAAAATAACAATTACCTATAATCTAGACAGTAACTCCCTTTCCCCCCACCCCCACCCCAGTAACCATCAATTAACATTGGTCTCTGTATATATTATTCTTTTCTTATAAAAGTGAGATCACACAATATTTGTTCTTATGTGATTGACTTATTTCACTTAGCATTATGTCCCCAGATCCACTGTTATAATATGTTCCATGGACTCATCATTGTTCTTTATGGTTGTATAGTATTCCATCACATGTGTGTAACACATTTTGCTTATCCATTCATCCACTGAAGAACACTTAGGGTGTTTCAGTTTTATTGCTATTTTGAATAATACTTCAATGAACATAGGTATGCATATGCCTGTCCATGTCTCTTTTATTAGGTCTCTAGTATATATACCTGGGAGTTCTGGTGGCATAGTGTCTAAGGCATTTGACTTCTAACCAGAGAGCTGGCAGTTCAAATCCACAAGACACTGCTCAGAAGGAAGGTTAGGCAATCTACTTCCATCATGATACCACCTTAGAAACCCAAGGAGGAGTCGCTATGAGTCGAATCTGACTCAACAGCAGTGAATTTGGTTTGGTTTTGGTTAGTATATATACCTAGGAGTGGGATTGCTGGATCATAAAGTATTTCTATTTTTAGTTCAAAGGGCTGTTTTAATCATTAACATGCAGTTTCTAGCAAGAAGAAAACACAAAAAGTAGTAGCTCTTGTTGCAGTTGTTATTATTGTTATTATTATGAAGAAAAACTACCTCCTCGGATCCAAGTGGTGTCAGAATAGGCTGGAACCTGGAGATACTGAGGCAGGGAACTCAATTAAAAGGCATTACACAAGCAGTAAAAGCACATATTATGTGTACCATATATTATGATTTTTTTTTTTTTACTTTTTATTGTGATTTGGGTGAAATTTTACAAAGCACAGTTGTTTTACCTTCAGTAGTTCATACACATTTTTTGTGATACTTGTTACATTTCCTACAGTGTAACTTCTCACCTCTCACTTTCTCCCAATGGTTACTGTTTCTCCCAATGGTATATGTCAGTATAGCCTATGCATTCTTCCATCTCCACATTTCTCCCTATGTAAATGCTGCCCTTCTGATCACCCATGGTTGATCATTTTAAAGAGTGTGACTCCCAGGTATAGGTGTTCAGTTTGAAATCCTGTCTATTGTTTGGCTGAGAGTTAAGCCACAGGAGTGAATTCAATTCCAGGCCCAAAGGATGACTCAGGCTCATAGTCTTCAGGGTATTCCCAGTCTCTTCAGTAAGCCTGATCTTTTCTGATTTTGAATTTTGTTACACATTTTCCCCCCAACTCTATACAGGATTTCAAGTTTTTATCCTTTTTAGTGTGGTTAGAATTGATAGTCGGGCACCATCTAGTTCTTCTGGTCTCAGGGTCATATAGGTTGATGTTCTCAGGGTCCATTAATTCTTTGGACTAACTATTTCTATGTGTCTTTTATTTTCTTCACTATTCTTTGATCTAGAGGATAAGAGACCCATAGCTGCCACCTAGATGGTCACTTGCAAGCTTTTAACACCCCAGTAGTTACTCACCAAAGTAAGATGTAGAACAATACTTTTGTATACCATGTTGTGCCAATTAAGCTTAGAAAATTCCTGAAACCATGGTCCCCAGCCTACAGTAACAGCAACCCACTCCCTCAAGGGGCTTATTTGTGGCTAAGAAGTTATCCTAACTTTGCCACCTGTTATGTTTAAACTGCAACTGGACATTTTTATAGTACATACAAATACATATGTAGGAATATTGCTTGACAAATCTATGTATGGTAGTGGGTATATTTCCACTTCCTTATCCATATTTGATCTTCATGCTTGTCTACCTGTGTAGATTAGTGGTTTTTTTACTGGTAATGCAGTGTTGTGCATGCAATAGTAATTGCCTTTGCTGTCTGTATGTTTTGTACATCTCTCCATGTCTTCCTTTTCTTTAGTGATACTGTGCTAGTCACACGATTTTGTTATATTGCTTTTCTTTTCACCCAAATCAAGTCTTTCTTAATTATCCATCTATTTTCTTTCCATGCCTCTCCCTGCCCATCCCTGGTAACCGGCAAAGAAAATTTATTTCCTTGTGAAAAGTTTTCCTTGACTTTTTACAATAATGGATTCATACAATATTTGATCTTCTTTGTTTGACTTATTCCATTCAGCATAATGTTCTCCAAGTTCATCTATGTTATGAGGTGATTTGTTGATTCTTCATAATTCTTTGATGTTGCATAGTATTCCATTGTTTTTATGTACCAAAGTTTGGTAATCCATTCACCTGTTGATGCACAACTTAGATTGTTTCCATATCTTTGCTATTGTAAATAGTGCTGTGATGAACATGAGTGTGCATACATCTATTTGTGTCCTGGATCTCACCTTTCTAGGATATATTCCTAGTAATGGGATTGCTAGATCAAATGGTATTTCTATTTCCAACTTTTTAAGGAGGTGCCATACTATTTTGCAAAGTGGTTGAACCATTTTAGAGTGCTGAAAGTTACAATCTTTCCACACCTTCACCAGCATTTGTTGTTTTCTGTATTTAACTTTGTTTTATTGCTGGAGTGAGATAATATCTCATTGATTTTTTTCATTTGTATCTCTCTAATGGCTGATAGGAGCTCTGTATGGTGTAGTGGATAAGGCACTTGACCGTTAACCAGAAGGTCCATGGTTCAAACCCACCAACCGCTTTGCAGAAGGAAGACTAGGGGATCTACTTCTGGAAAGATTCATAGCCTCACCCAAAAAAAAAAAAAAAAACCAATTGACAGAGATACAAAAGATAATCCTGGATCCCTGAGCTTTGAAAGGAACTATACAGAAGTGGATTAGGCACCAACTAGTGGAAAAACCTGAAGGAAAACAGTGAGTACCGAAACAGTCAGAGCTGTGGACTGTCAGCCTCTCTGATGGGACCAACAGCCTGAATATTTCCAAGTGGTGTTGGTACCTAAGAATTGACCTAAAGATCAGCCCTGGTGACCAAGGGCTATAGGGATGACTGCACTGATAACCTATGTCTAGGAAGGGAAACAGCAAGGAGGGAGACAACCTGAGCTGTTGACTTTCCACTGTCTGGAGGGCACAGCCATTTTGATTATTTACACATGGTAGCCATTTTGGATAGTTTAAGTGACCGAGGGCACAGCCATTTTGAATGTTTATAAGAGGTGGCTATTTTGGATATTTAAAGTGACTGAGAGTGCAACCATTTTGAATCTTTACAAGTGGTACCATTTTGGATTTTAAAGTGATAGCACTCTCATTCAGATTCCAGAGACCTAAGAATAGGCTCTGTTTGCCAAGGTCAGCAAGGATATATGAGAGGCTGACAAAGGAAAGAAGACAGGTGGTAAGTGTATAAGTGCTGTCAACTAGCAAATAGAGGAGCACAGTACCCTGCTGGTGTAGATAACATACAAACAAAACAAAGAAAATGAAAATTATAGGCAAGTCACTCCAACATACAATCATCAAATAAATATAAACACAAAAATGTCACAATGCCTCGGAGACAACAGAGCATCACAGTCCACATAAAGAAGCAAGATAAAGCAGGAGAAACAGGGGACCAGGATACAGACCCAAAACACATTCCTAAGGAAGATGCAGCATTGGAACTCCCTGATAAGGAATTCAAAAGAATTATATTTAGATATCTTCAATGAATTGGGAGACAGATCAAGGAAAACACAGAGAAAATCCTAGAACAATTTCAAAAGACAATACAAGAACAAAATGACAACATAAATGAAAAATTAGAAATAATTCTAAATATACACACAGAAATTCAGAAGATCAATACTAAATTTTCAGAAATAGATAAGACATTGAATGGGCAAAGGAGCAAAATTGAATCAATGGAAGACAGAATTAGGGAGATTGAAGGCAAATACCTAAACACTTCCTTGGAAAGGGATAAATCAGAAAAAGAGATCAAAGCAAAATGAAGAAAGCATAAGGTCCATGTGGGATACCAACAAAAGGAATAACCTAAGTGTCATCAGAATTCCAGAACAGGAAGAGACAAATAAAACCACAGAGAAAATTGTCAAAGATTGGTTGGAAGAGAATTTTCCTAGTATGATGAAAGATGAGAATATACACATTCAGGGAGTCCAATGAACCCCAAAGAGGATAGACCCCAAAAGAAAATCACCCAGATATATCATTATCAAACTTACTAAAACCAAAGACAAAGAAAGGATCATGAGAGCAGCATGGGAAAAACAAAAAAGTTACCTACAAGGGGCAACCAATAAGACTAAGCTCAGATTTCGACAGAAACCATGCAAGCAAGAAGACAATGGGATGGTATATATAAAACACTGAAAGATAAAAATTTCCAACCAAGAATTATGTACCCAGAAAAATTGTCCCTAAAAAATGATGGTGAAATTAGGACATTTCCAGATAGCAGAAATAAAGGGAATTTGCTAAAACCAGACCAACCTTATAAGAGATGCTAAAGGGAGCCCTTTGGACAGAGAAGAAACAACAGCCAACAACAACTGACCATTAACACACATAATGACATAACCTAGAAACCAACCCAGTTATGAAAGTATCCAAAGTAAAGAAGTCTACAAGATTGTAAACAGGGGACCAGAGACATCAACCTACAAATGAGGACAATGACAAACCAAAAAGAGGGAAAAAACTGTGTTGTTACAGAACTTATAGATGGTAGGGAAGTCAAGACCAAGACAACAACAAGATAGAATGGATTGTTCTAAACTTGGGAAGAAAACTATAAATCACAGGGTAAACTCAAAGAAAAATAATAAACCTTCACATCAAAAAAGAGGACCAGCATAAATATTCAGTAAATACTAAAACAATAGCAATGAAGGAAGTGATAACGTGATTCATAAAGAAAATGAGCTCAGCATAGAAAATTATATGGAACAAAGAAATCAACACCATGAAAAAGCACATAACAAAAATGACAGCAACAAATTCATATTTGCTGATAGTTACATATCTAGCAAGGGACTTATCTCTAAGATTTATAGCGGAAGAGTGGATGAGCAAACTATGGTACATACACATAATAGAATGCTATGCAGCACTAAAGAATAATGTAGAGTCTGCAAAATATCACATAATATGGATGAACTTGGAGGACATTATGCTGAGTGAAATAGGTCAATCACAAAAGGACAAATATAGTATTACTTCGCTGTTGCGGAGGATCAAGGAAAGCTTTATATATGGAGGGAAGCTTTCTTTCTTGGTTGCCAGAGGTGGGGAGGGAGGGGAGAGAAC
>NW_006921912.1:2890172-2924757 GCF_000298275.1 Orycteropus afer afer | reverse complement strand
CACTGTACATAAATTATATTTCAATAAAATGCATTTAAAAAAAAAGATTCACAGCCTCAGAAACCCAGTGGAGGTTGCTATGACTCAATGGCGATGAGTTTGGTATTTTTTTCTTTGATTAATGGCTAATGATCATTACCATTTCTTCATGTGTTTTGCAGCTGCATGAATACTTCTTTGATGAACCATCTGTTCATGTTCATTGCACATTTTTTAAATGGATTGCTTGTCTTTTTTTTGTTGAGGTGATTTGGAGATAAGTACCTTGTTGGATATGTACTTGCCAACTATTTTGATATCAGTGTGTTGCTGGCTTCATAGAATGAGTTAGGGATTACTCCTTCCTCTTCTACGATTTTGAAGAGTTTGAGTAGAATTTGTGTCAGCTCTTCTCTGAATATTTGGTGAAATTACCTAATTGAGCCATCTTGTCCTTTGCTTTTTTATTGTTGGCAGTTTCTTAATGACATTTTCAATCTCTTATTTTGTTAAAGGTCAGTTTCGATTTTCTACCTCTATTTCAATTAGTGTACATAGGTAGTGTGTTTCTAGGTATTTGTACATTTTATATAGTTTTGCAAGCTTTTTGGAGTATAGTTTTTCATTATATTCTGTTATGATCCTCTATCTCACGTAGATCTGTTGTAATGTCTCCAACTTCATTTCTTATTTTGGTTTCTCATTTTCTTTAATTTGTGTTTCCCTAATTGAGTGTTTGCCCAAATCTGTTCCCATTTTCTAGTCAAGTTCTTTGTTTTCTTATAATTGAGTTATAGGAATTCTTTATATACTCTGGATAAAATCTCTTATTCAGATACATAGTTTATAAATATTCTTTTTCACTTTGTGTTTACAATTTCATTTTTTAAATGATGAGCAAAAGATTTTAATTTTGAGAAAATTCAGTTTATGAACTTTTTTTCTTTTCGTATTAATCTGTATTTGTCTGCACTAAGGAACCCTTCACAAACATGGAGTGAGAAAGACATTTTTTACTATATATGGTTTCTAAAAATCTATGCTTTAAAATTTTACATTTAAATTTTTACATTTTTTGTAGTTCATTTTTTATCATATTTATATCCAATTACTCAGCTTCATTTGTTGAAAAGACTTCACTTGCTCTATTGAATTGCTTTGGTAACTTCATTGAAAAAAATTAATTTTATGTGCATACGTCTATTTCTGGAGCTGCTATTTGTTCCACTGCAAATTCCACATTATCTTGATTACAAAACTTTTTAGAGTAAATCTTGAAATTGCATATTGTATACCCTCCAACATCAATTTTCTTTTTCCTAGTTGTGTTGGTTAGTCAAGGTTCTTTTCCATTTTATATAAAATTATAGAATCAACTTGTCAATTTCTTTAAAATCGTGGACTACTGATTGCAATTGCACTGACTTAATAGATCAGTTTAGGGTGAATTGACAGCATACTATTGTTGTTCCTCCCTTCTATGAATACAGAATACCTCTACATTTATTTAGGGCTATTTTAATTTCTCTCAGCAACATTTTACAATTTTCAATGTACCACATTTAGACATACTTTGTTCAATTTACCCCTGGGTATTTCATGGCATTTTTTATTTTTAATTTCAATTTCGAATCTGTTGCTTTTGCTGCTGCTAGGTTCCACTGAGTTGGTTCTGGTTCATAGGCATAGGTTCTGTGCCATCCTCACAATCTAATTCTTTATTTTTAATATATTGAATTACAATTGATTGTCTTGTATTGTATCCTTTAACTTTAATAAAATCACATTTTCATTCTAATAGATTCTCTGCAGATTCATTAGGACTTTCAATGTAGATTATGATGTCATCTGTGAATAAAGACAGATTAGTTTTCCATTCCAACAAATTTGTCTTTTTAAAATGTTTATTCCCTTATGACAATTGCTAGGCTATCCTTGACATGTTCTTCATCTTAGGAGAAACCGTTACATCTTGCATCAATAAGTATGATGATTTTTCATAGATGTCTATTATCATGTTGAGGAAATTTGGCTTTTAGATTTTTGTTCTAAATAAATGTTAGATTTTGTCAAATGGTTCTTCTTTATATATTCAGATAATTTTTTGTTTTCTATTTGGTTAATATAGTGAGTCAAATTGATTGATTTTGAAATGTGAAATCAGTCTTTTGTTTCTGGTATAATCACCACATGGAAATTAAATAAAATGTTTTATAATGGTGGTGTAGTGCCTAAGGCACTTGACTGCTAACCAGAGGGCTGGTGGTTCAAACCTACCAGCCACTCCTCAGAAGGAAGGTTGTACAATCTACTTCCATAGCAATACTGCCTTGGAAACCCAAGGAGGGGTCACTATGAGTCAGGTCCAACTCCATGGCAGTGCATGCGTGCATGCAAGCATTTTATATTATATTGGATTTTATTTGATATTTTCTTAAATTTGTTTTTCCTTTATTGCATATATGTTCATAAGAAATATTGTTCTTTTCTTGAAATGCCTTCCTCTGGTTTTGCTATCAAGGTTAATATGGCCTCATCTTACATCTACACTTTTCCCTTGAAGAGCTGAGATTCTGTCACTAAAGATCACTTCATCCAAAATTATCCCTAGGTTCAGGCAACACATTGGCATTGCCAGAGAACTGAATTGGTCATGGGCCTCTGAATTGGGAAGATAAAGATGACTTTGCACAAGTTTTTTTCTAATGGCTCCTTCTCAATTCCTGAAACTCACTGGCCAACAGTTAAAACACAAATTGGCATTTACACTGCAAAGCCCCTTCCAACACACTGTATCTTAATCAATCCTTATTGATTAAGACTTTGAGATTGTATCATTTTCTCATTTTACAGATAAAAATATCAGAGAATATGACTTTCCCAAAGTCACAAAGTTAGAAATTAGCACATCTATGCCTTCTGTGGAAGTCTTTATGTCCAAATATTCATGATCTTCCAACTGTTCTACATTGCATGCATTTTCCAATGTTTTTAAAGGACTTTGCTTATCTCAAAGGAAATTGTACTAATGCAGTTGAAACATTTTGGAAAATCACATGAGACAGGGAGCAACATTAAACATTAAATGTAGAGTGGTTTGGGAGAATGAATCAAGAATGAGAGGTAAATCTATCATGAAGGCAAAGACTATAACACTAGGGTAGCAATCCTAGCTGAGTTTTGGATCTCCAGTCATATCAAACACCACAGCAAAGGCCTTCAATTCATGTAAGCAAACTGAAACTAAATTCCACAATTAAATGGGTGGCCTAGCCAGCCCCACAGCATGTCCTCTATCCACCACCCACATCATACTTCATTAATGAAAAGGCAGCAAAAAGCCCACTTAGTAGGGGTCTCCTTCTAAAGAAGAGCAGCTTTGCACCAATACCAATTGAAATCCCACCCATCAGCAAGGATCTATTCAAGATAGCCTCCTATAATTACCAGTGGCCTGATGCAAGCCTGGCAAGTTATTTAAAGAATCACCTCTTGGTTACAGCACAGATGCAAGCAAGACTTGAACTGCAGACACCCTCTGCTCAGGTCACTCTTGCCTGCTCAAGACAATCTCCTGTCTTGATCCTGATCCTAGGGAAATGATATTCAGTCTTTCAATATTAATTCAATGTCATGTATACATTTTTCATATATGTCACTAATACAATCAAGGAAGTTTCATTGCTGAGACCTCGTATCATAAAAAAGTATTGAGTTTTTTCTTGTGCTTCTGTATTTAAAAAAAAAGGGGGGGGGCTACTGAAAACCTTGTGAATAGCAGTGAAATATTGCCTCATATAGTGCCAGAAGATGAGGCCCTGAGGTCAGAAGGCATTCCAGAAATGACTGTAGAACAGCTGCCTCCTCGATGTAAAGGCAACTTTAATAATGTGGTTGGAGTAAAGCTTTCAAGACCTTCATTTGCTGATGTGGCATGACTCAAAATTAGAAGAAACAACTACAAACATTCCATTAATAAACATAACATGGAAAGTATGATGTACGAACCTAGGACAATTGGAAGCTATCCAAAATGAAGTGGAACACATAAAGATTGATATCATAAGCATCGTTGTTGTTGTTATGTGCCATCGAGTCAGACCCAACTCATAGTGACCCCTCCTTGGGTTTCCAAGGTGGTATCACTACACAAGTAGATTGCCCAGCCTTCCTTCTAAGGAGTGGCTGGTGGGTTTGAACCTCCAGCCTTCTGGTTAGCAGTCAAGTGCCTTAGGCACTACACTACCAGAGCTCCTATCATAGGCATTAGTGAGCATAAATGGACTGGTATTGGCTATTTTGAACTATGCCTGGAAAGAAAAATTGAAGAGGAATATAATCACATTATCATCAGAAATAAAATGTTTCAAGATCTATCCTGAAAAAGGAAACTTTCTTTGGTGGTTACCTGGGGTGGGAAGGGAGGAGAAGGAACACTGCAAAAAGAAAAAAAAAAAAAAAATGCATTGACCCATGTCACTTTAATTTTGTGCATTTCACTGTACATAAATTATATTTCAATTAAATGTGTTTTTAAAAAAGACAATATGGGGAAAAGAATGACTGAGGTGTTATTAACTATGGGCATGTAGAAGCTCAGAACTCTCATAATTTTAGTAATGGAGAAAGCATGGCTTTACTTTGGTCTCACAGACTAGTCAGTATTGAAGACATCTAGCTTATGTTTATATTTTTGTTTGTGTATTGGTGAGTGGAGGGGATTATCTATGTAATGTGTATATAAATCTATATGAAAGTGTGAATACCAATGCATTAAAAAAAAAAAAAAAATCTA
Source organism: Orycteropus afer afer (assembly GCF_000298275.1). Lineage (NCBI taxonomy): Eukaryota > Metazoa > Chordata > Mammalia > Tubulidentata > Orycteropodidae > Orycteropus > Orycteropus afer. Next base: position 2,919,983 of record NW_006921912.1, on the reverse strand, counting down.
TCCTGAGGTACAATGCTGTCATTAATAGGATAATAGCTGTATGCCTACAGGAAAGACCTATTAATACTTCTATTATTCAACAATCATTAAAAGCAAAGATAAATAAATTGAAGATTTTCACTAACTTCTGCAGTCTAAAATTGACTCAATGCAATCAAGATGTGTTAAATAGTAGTGGTGACTGGAATGCAAAAGTTGAAGCATCAGTAGTTGGAAAATATAGCCTAGGTGATAGAAATAATGCCAGAGGCCTCATGAGAGAATTTTGCAAGATCAATGACTTACTCATTGCAAATACCTTTTTTCAACAACTTAACAGCAGCTATGTACATGGATCTCATGAGATGGAATACAGGAATCAGAAGAACTATATCTGTGGAAAGAGAAGATAGAGAAGTTCAATATCTTCAACCAAAACAAGGCCAGGACTTGATTGTGGAACAGATCATCAATTGGTCATATGCAAATTCAAATTGAAGCTGAAGAAAATTAAAACAAGTTCACAAGAGCCAACCTTGATTACACCCTACCTGGATTTAGAGACCATATGAAGAATCTATTTGAAGTACTGAACACCAATGATGAAAAACCAGATGGATTGTGAGATGACATCAAGAATATCATATGTGGAAAAAAAAGTAAAATGTCAGTTAAAAGATAAACCAAAACCGAACTCACTGCCATTGAGTTGGATCCGACTCATAGCAATCACTCTTTGGGTTTCCGAGGCAGTATCACTATAGAAGTAGATTGCCCCATCTTAGGGAAGGAGGATCGGGTCAAACTGACAATGCATTCATCTGATCCCTCTTCCAACTTAAACTTTGAGTAACTAAGAAAAGCCAATACAAATAATAATACTGGAGTTGTGAGCAACTAAAGAGAAGATAAAGTATTAGATTCAGTGAAAGCAAAGAAAGAGCAGATTAAACAACTGGGAAAAATAAATGAGCCTGCCTAGCTGGCAGAGACGGAGATGAAGAGGAGTCATTAGAACAGGTTGAAGTGGAGGGGAGGAGGAAAAAAAAATCACAGAACCCACAAGAATTGAGCACTCAGAAAAGCCACACTGGGGTTTTTTGAGGTGACCTTGGGCCCTGAGTGTGTGCCATAATCTTACTTGAAAACTGACCAAGACCTCCCCTTGGCTTGGGGTGTTGCACAGTACAGAAAGGAGTGGAGGAAAGGGTGAAACTCCCTCCAAGTAGATGGAGCCCCAAAGCAGGTACATGCCAGTGGGCTCAGGTTCAACTCTTCCACGACCCTCTTCAGAAAAGAGTGGACTGGGGTACTAGGATTTTGCAGTTTCTTGATCCAAGCAGAAAGTGGTGGTCTTCTATCCTTTGGTGTGTCTGTCAGTTTTTAACCATATGTCTTTGATTGACAGTAGGACATCATCATCATTAGATGTCTCAGAAAGACACAGACTACCTGCCTGTGAATTATGTCACCCCAAACATGAAAAATTGCTTTAATATTTCTATTCTGGAGCTGGCTTCTGGTGTCTTCCCATGCCCCTTTCTTCCTTTTCTCCCCTGCTTTGTCCAGTAGGAAAAACACATTAAAACTCCACCAGGCAACTGGAGCTTTTATACTGAATACCTCGCCCAATAGTCAGGTACACCAATAGCTCCTGTGCCATGGGATCAAAGACAGATGGTGAACCACAGCTGCTCTTAAAAACTCCAAATTCTCTTCACAATAAACAAAGAAACACACTTGTTACACATTTTCATATATAGTAGAACATAAAATCAGGATGAAACAAATAAATACATAACTAACAATTAAAGACAATTTCAAAATGTCTAGGAAACAAAAGACAATCTCAAATCAAAAAAGAAAAAAAAAAGGAAAAAGAAGAAGACAATAGAAATAAAACCCCAGGCTAAGAATTTCTTTCATGGAAGAAGAACAAGCAATAGAACTATGTGAGAGGGAATTCAGAAGGTATGTAGATAGGACTCTCCAAGACCTCAAGGAGAGCACAAACGGAATCAGTGAGAAGACAGACAGAACCCTTGGAGAATCCAGGAAAATCATTCAAGAACAAAATAACAAGACAAATACACAATTAGAACTCATACAAAAACAGCATTTAGAAATCCAGAAGATGAATACAAAAATTACAGACACAGATAACACAGTGGAATGACAAAAGAGTAGACTAGAACTGGCTAAAGATCACATTTCCCAACTAGAAGACAAATCCCTTGATGCCAGCCTGTATGAAGAAAAATCAGAACAAAACAAAGCTTTAAGAGAAATGAAGAGAACCTAAGAGTTATATGGTATGACATGAAAAGAAACAACATATGCCTGATTGGAATGTCAGAACAAAAGGAGGCTAAAAAAAAAAAAAAAAAAAATCCCTGGTAATATTGTCAAAGACTTACTGAAAATTTCCCCCATATCATGAAAGAAGTAAAGCTATCCATCCAAGAAGCTCAACAAACCCCATACAGGATAGATCTCAAGAGAAAGTCACCAAGACCTATCATAATCAAACTCCCCAAAACCAAAGACAAAGAATCATGGGAGCATATTGGGAAAAATGAAAGGTCCCCTACAATGGACAGCTAATAACACTAAACTCTGATTTCTAAGCAGAAACCATAGAGGCAAGAAGAAATGAGATAGTATATATAAAACCATGAAGGAAAAGAACTTCCAACCAAGAATTTAAAATCCAGCCAAATTTTCCCTTAAATATGAGGGTGAAATCAAGACATTATCAGACAAACAGAAGTAAAAACAATTTGTGAAAACCAGACCAATCTTACAAGAAATTCTAAAGGGAGTCCTTCTGATAGAGAACCCACAACAGACAACAAATTAAAATTAAGACACTTGACACTACCACTTAGAAACCAAACTAGAAATAGATGCTCAAAATAAGCTCATTAAATAATGTACACAGAGCAATAAGGGAGTCGATCTCCAGATGACACCAGCAACAAAGGAAATGTTGTTGTTGCTGTTGTTATGTGCCATCAAGACAGACCTGACTCATAATGACCTCTCCTTGGGTTTCTGAGGCAGTATCACTGTGGAAGTAGATTGCCCTATCTTCCTTCCGAGGAGTGGCTGGTGAGTTTGAACCACCAGCCTTCTGGTTAGCAATCAAGTGACTTAGGCACTATGCTACCAGCAAATAGATGGAATAAAAGTTTAAATTACAAAACTTCCAAATGGAGAGAAAGACAGGACAATGTTCTTATAGAACAGACTGCTCCAAACTTGGGGATAAGAATTTACTTCAGAGCAACCACAAAGAGAATTAACAATCCTCCTAAGTGAACTCAGAAAGAAGAGAAACACATGGACTTAGTAAGCACACACACACACAAAAAAAAGAAAAGTAAAGAAAAAGAAAGGAAAAAGAAGAAGAAAAGAGAAAAAACACTTGATAACAAAATGACCTCAGCACAGAAAAATAGTTGGAACAAGGAAATCACCAACAACACAATAATAATAATAATAATAATAATAAAAACCACAATAGAATGACAGCAATAAATTCCTACCTATAACTGATTACGGAAGCTCTGGTGGCATAATGCCTAAGGCATTTGACTGTTAACCAGAAGGCTAGTGGTTCAAACCCACCAGCCACTCCTTGGAAGGAAGGTTGGGCAGTCTACTTCCGTAGTGATACCTCCTCAGAAACCCAAGGAGGGGTTGCTATGAGTCAGATATGACTCGACGGCAGTGAGTTTGGCTTTTTTTTTTTTTTAATCACTAATTACACTCAGTGTGAATGGACTAAATGCACCAGTCAAGAGAAAGAGATTGGCTCATTGGATAAGAAAAGAAGACCTATCAATATGCTGCCTACAAGAGACCCAACAATAAAAACAAATTAAAAATTAAGGGGTGGAAAAAATATATCAAGCTAATGGCAACCAAAAAAGAGCAGGAGTGGTAATCTGAATTTCTGATAAAATACACTTCAAGGTGAAAAACAGCATAAGGGACAAAGGACGCTATATGATGATAAAAAGGTCAATTAACCAAGAGGACATTACCATAATTAATATCTATGCACCCAATGAAAGTGCTCCAAAATACATAAAGCAAATATTAACTGAATTGAGAGGAAAAATAGACAACTCTACAATAGTAGTAGGAAATTTTTACATACCACATTCAAGGAGGGACAGAACAACTAGAAAAAAAACTCAACAACACAGAAGAACTCAACAACACAATTGACAAACTTGACCTCATAGACATATGCAGAATACTCCACTCAACAAAAGCACAATATACATTCTTACACAGTGCACATGGATCATTCTCCAGAATAGACCATATGTTAAGACACAAAACAACCCTCAATAAATTCAAAAACATTGAAATATTACAAAGTATCTTCTCGGACCACAATGAAATTAGAAATCAATAATAGGAAGATCAAGGAAAAAATATCAAATATGTGGAAACTGAATAATACACTACTCAAAAATGACTGGGTAACAGAAGAAATAAGGTGTGAAATTAAAAATTCCTAGAAACAAATAAGAATGAAGATACAACTTATCAAAAACCTTTGGGACACAACAAAAGCAGTACTCAGAGGTCAATTTTTTAGCAATAAATGCTCACATCAAAAAAAAGGAAAGAATCAATATCAACACTTTAACTCAACAACTCCAAGAATGAGAAAAAGAGCAACTAAAGAAACCTAGAGTATCCAGAAGTAAGGAAATAGCAAAGATCAGAGCAGAAATAAATGGAGCAGAAAACAAACAAAACAAAACAAAACAAAAAAAAAATAGAGAAAATCAACAAAACAAGAAGCTAGTTATTCAAAAGATTAACAAAATGAATAAACCACTGGCAAATTTAACAAAGGAAAAGAAAGGGATGATGCAAATAATATGAATAACAAATGAAAATGGTGACATGGCAACAGAGCCAACTGAAATAAAAAAGATAATAGAATATTATGAAGAACTGTACTTCAACAGATTGGAGAACCTAATCTTCTAGGTTGGACAAGTATCTGGAAACACAAGACCTACCTAAATTATCCCAGTCAGAGAAAGAATACTTGAACAGATCCATAACAAAAGAGGAAATTGAGCAGGTCATTAAAAAAAAACTCCCCACAAAAAAAAAAAAAAAAAGTCCTGACCCAGACAGATTCACTGGAGAATTTTACCAAACTTTCAGGAAAGAGTTGACGCCTATACTACTCAAATAATTCCAGAACATAGAAAAAGATGGAATGCTCCAAAATTCATTCTATGAAGCAAGCATAACATTGATACCCAAACCAGGGAAAGACATCACTAAAAATGAAGCCTACAGACCAATAATATCCCTCATGAATATAGATGCAAAAATCTTCAACAAACTCCTAGCCAACTGAATCCAACAACATATCAAAAAAATAATACATCATGATTAAGTGGGATTCATACCAGGTATGAAAGGATGGTTCAACATCAGAAAAACAATCAATGTAGTCCACCACATAAACAAAATGAAAGAAAAGAGCCACATGATCACATCAATCAATGCAGAAAAGGCATTCGATAAAATCCAACACCCATTCCTGTTCAACACTCTCATCAAAATAGGGATAGAAGAGAAAATCCTCAACATAATAAAAGGCATATATGCCAACAGCCAACATTATTGTTAACAGAGAAAGACTCCAAACATTCCCCTTGTGAACAGGAGCCAAACAAGAATGCCCTCTGTCATCACTTCTATTTAACATTGTATTGGAAGTCCTAGACAAGGCAATAAGGCAATAAAGAGAAATAAAAGGCATCCAAATTGGCAAAGAAGAAGCGAAGCTATCTCTATTTGCAGATGTCATGATTCTATACATACAAAACCCACATCGAGTAAAAAAGAAAATACTGGAAAGAATAGAAAGGTTCAGCGAAGTGTAAGGATACAATGTCAACATACAGAAATCAGTTAGATTCCTCTACATCAACGAAGAGCCCTCTGAAAAGGAAATAAGGAAAATAATACAATTTAAATAGCTACCAAAAAAGATAAAATACTTAGGAATAAATCTTACCAGAAACACAAAAATCCTATACAAAGAAAACTATAAATCACTATTACCAGAAACTACAAGAGATCTACATAAATGGAAGAACATACTTTGTTCATGGATAGGAAAACTGAATAATATGAAAATATCAATACTACCCAAAGTAATCTACACATTCAATGCAATGCACACCCAGATTCCATCAACATTCTTTAAGGACATGGAAAAACCAATCACTAACTTCATATGGAAAGGAATGAGACCTCAGATAACCAAAGCACTGCTGAAGAAGAAAAACAAAGTGAGAGGTCTCACACTCCCAGATCTCAAAACGTACTGTACAACCACAGTAGTTAAAACAGCATGGTATTGGTACAAAAACAGACAAATAGATCAAGGGAACAGAACAGAAAACCCAGAAATAATCCCATCCATCTATGGACAATTGATCTTTGACAATGGGTCAAAACCCATTAAATGGGTGAGAGATAGCTTCTTTAACAAGCTGGCAAAATTGGATATCCACTTTCAGAAAAATGAAACAAGACCCATACCTCACCCCATACACAAAAATGAACTCAACTTGGATCAAAGACTTAAATGTAAAACTCAAAACTATAAAGCTCCTCAAAGATAAAATAGGAGCAAATCTAGGGGCCCTAATCTATAGCATAAATGGACTATCAACCATAACCCAAAATGCACAGGCAGCAGAAGAGAAGTTAGATGACTGGGACTTTTTAAAAATTAAGTTGTTGTGTACATCAAAAGGCTTCTTCAGAAGGGTAGAAAAAGAATCTACAAATTGAGAAAAATATTTGGCTATGACATATCCAACACGGGACTCATCTCCAAAATTTATAGAAAACTTCAACACCTCAACACCAAAAAGACAAACAACCCAATTCAAAAATGGGCAAGGGTCATGAACAGATATTTCACTAAAGAAGATATACTGGCAGCAAAGAAATACATGAGGAAATGCTCATGATCATTAGCCATTACAGAGATGCAAATCAAAGCAATGAGCCGTCGTCTCACCCCAACAATAATAGTAAAGTTCAAGAAGACAGAAAATAACAAATGTTAGCCAGGTTGTGGAGAGTTGGACTTCTCATACATTTATAATGGTACTGCAAAATGGTTCAACCATTATGGAAAATGGTATGGTATTTCCTTAAAAAACTGAAAATAGAAATACTATTTCATGCACCAATTTCATTATTAGGAATATATACTAAAGAGGTGAGAGACAGGACACAAACACATATTCACACCCATGTTCTTTGAAACACAATTCACTATACCAAAGATATGGAAGCAACCTAAATGTCCATCAACAGATGAATGGATAACCAAAAACTATGGTACATTCACACAATGGAATACTATGCAACATTAAAGAATAATGAAGAATAAATGAATCATCTCACAATATGGATGAATTCAGAGGACATTATGCTGAGTGAAATAAGTCAATCAAAGAAGGACAAATATTATATGAGCTCATTATTGTAAAAAGTCAATACTATAAAAAGGTTTACTTAGGGAAAGAAATCCAATTTGTTGGTTACTGGGGATGAGAGGGAAGGGGAGGGAAAATTTCAGACTAATTGGGGTCACATGTTGATTTGGGTGAGAGGAGGGACAGTATGGAAAGAATCTGTGACCAGCATGATGACATTGGGGAAAGGAAGGACACTGAAATGTGCACATAAAATAAAATGTAGACAACAGAGGCAAATACCAGTACATGCAAAATACTGCATTATCACTAACACCAAACACAAGGCTATGGATAAATGCATAGACAGGGGAGAAGATCAGAAGACTGGGGGGAGGCATACAGGAATATACCCTAGACCAAGGATAGGTTTGGGTGAAGATAATCTTACATATGCACTTGCCTACAAAATTAGCCACATACATTACAGAAGCAACAGAAGACAGGGTTGGAGTAACTTCTCAGAGTCTACCAAACACATTGAGAGAGAGAATCACCAGGCCTGCCGACTCAGGGACTTCATGCTTAAATGGCACAACATAGTACATAAAAATTTTGTTCTACAACCTACTTTGATGAGTAGCAGCTGGGATCTTAAAAGGTTTTGAACAGCCATCTAAGATGCAACTATTGGTCTCCTCTTATCTGAATCAAAGAGTGAAGAAAATTAAAGACAGCTGGAAACAGTCCAAGGATAAGATGGACCATGAGGACCTCAGCCTTCATGACCTCAAGACCAGAACTAGGTGCCCAGCTACCAATGCCAACCACTAAGCAAGGGATCAAAACTGGAGATCCTGGATAGAGTGGGAAGAAAAATGTGGAACAAAATTCAAAAGCACAAAAATGACTAGAATTACTAGTCAGATAGAAACCTGTAGGACCCCCAAGACTATGGCCCTGGATTACCCTTCAGATCTAGAAATGGACTCACTCCCATGGATTGGCTCTCAGCCCAACAGTAGAAAGACCTACATGCAGAACATCTACCCCAGGGTGATGCACCCACCTACTCTCGGGAGATACACCCCTTAGAGCAACTACCAGAGGGGCAGCATTCACATAGAGGGAAAGCTAGATAGACAGGAATGCATAGTTAGGAAGGGCACAGGGAGGGGGTTGTCACACAGAGGGGATGGGAAGAGAGTTTGTTATGGTTGGGGATGGTAATTGGAGTGTGAAATCAAATGTGCACAAACTGTTTAATGTAAAACAAATTTGTTTGTAAATTTCCACCCAAAGCAAAATTTAAAAAAAAGAAAGGAAGTAAAAGACCAAAATGGATGTCAGAAGAGACTCTGAAACTTGAATGAAGAGTAGTTAAAGTGAATGGAAGATATGACAAGATAAAAGAGCTGAACAGAAAATTTCAAAGGGTAGCTTGAGAAGACAAAGTATTATAATGAAATGTGCAAAAACTTGGAGCTAGAAAACCAAAAGTGAAGAACAAACTCTGCATTTCTAAAGATGAAAGAATGGAAGAAAAAATTTAAGTCTGCAGTTGCAATATTGATAGTCTATGGGCAAAATATTGAATGATACAGGAAGTATGAAGAGAAGATGGAAGGAATGCACAGTCATTTTACAAAAAAAGAATTGTTTGATGTTCAATTATTTCAAAAGGTGGTGTATGGTTAAGAACCAATGGTATTGAAAGAAGAAGTTGAAGCTGCACTGCAGGAATTGGTGTTAAACAAGGCTCCAGGAATTGATGGAATACCCGTAAGATGTTTCAAGAAATGGATCCAGCACTGGAGGCATTTACTCATCTATGCCTAATAATTTGGAAGACAGCTACTTGGCCAACTGACTGATAGAGATCCATATTTGAAGCCATTCCAAAGAAAGGTGATCCACAGAATGTGGAGCTTATTGCACAATACCATTAATATCACACGAAAATACAATTTTGCTGGAGATATTTCATAAATGGTTGCAGCAGTATATCGACATAAAACTGCCAGAAATGCAAGCTGGACTCAGAAGAGACATAGAATGAGAGATATCATTGCTGATGTCAGATGGACGTTGGCTTGAAGCAAAGAATACCAGAAAGATGTTTACCTGTGTTTTATTGACTATGCAAGGGCATTTGACTGTGTGGATCATAACAAATTATGATAACATTATGAAAAGTGGGAATTCCAGAAAACATCCAGAACCTGGACATAGATCAAGAGGCTGTCCTTTGAACAGAAGAAGGGGATAGTACACAGCTTAAAATCAAGAAGGGTATGCATCAGAGTTGTATCCTTCCACCATATGTATTCAACCTATATGCTAAGCAAATAATCTGAGAGACTGAACTATAAGAAGAAGAATGTGGTGTCAGTATTGGAGGAAGACTCATTAACAGTCTCTAGTATGCAGATGGCACAACATTCCTTGCCAAAATTGAAGATAACTGATAAAGTTCAAAGACTACAGTCTTTGGTATGGATTACATAACACCACAAAGAAAAAAAATCCTCATAATTGAACCAATAAGCAGCATCATGATAAATGGAGGAAAGTTTGAAGTTGTCAAAGATTTCATTTTACTTGGAAAATGTCAGACATCATATTGCACTGGGCAAGTCTGCTTCAAAAGAACTCTTTAAAATGTTGAAGAGCAAAGATGTCACTTTGAAGACTAAGTTGAACCTAACTCAAAGCATGGTATTTTCAATCACCTCATGTACTTTGAAAGCTAGACAATGAACAAGGAAGACTGATGAAGAGTTGATGCCTTTGAACTATGGTGTTGGCAAAGAATACTGAAAGTACCATGGACTGCCAGAGGAACAAACAAATCTGTCCTGGAAAAAGTACAGCCAGAATGCTCCTTGGAAGTGAGGATGGCCAGACTTCAGTGCACCAACTTTGGTCATGCTGTCAGAAGGGACCATTTCCTGGAAAAAAAATCATGCTTGGTAGAGTGGAGTGTTAGCAAAAAAGAGGAAGACCTTCAACAAGATGGAGTGACACACTGACTACAACGATGGGCTCAAATATAGCAAGGACTGAGAATGGCACATGACTGAGAAGTGTTTTGTTCAGTTGTACATAGGATCCCTATGAGTTGGAGCTGACTCAACAGCACCTAACAACACAACAGTAGCCAACTATATACTGGGAATGATAAATGGAATAAGAATGGCATTGTCAAAAGGAACATCACAGAATCCATACTGAAGTCAGTGACAGAATAATATCTTTACAAGAAAGATCAGTTAATACTGCTATTATTCAAATTTATGCACCAATCGCAAAAGCCAAAGATGAAGAATCTAAGATTTTTACCAACTTTTGCAATCTGAAGTTGACAAAATATGCAATCAAGGGTTGACCAGGTAGCTGTCTTCCAAATTTCTTGGCATAAACAAGTGAGTGTCCCCAGCTCTACATCTGTATGTTCAAAAATCTCAGTGGGTGTTCCGTCAATTTCAGGAGCCTTGTTCTTAACCAATTCCTTCAGTGCAGCTTGGACTTCTTCCTTCAATACCATTAGTTTTTGATCGTTTGCTACCTCCTGAAATTGTTTAATATTGACCAATTCTTTTGGCACAGTAATTCTGTGTGTTCTTTCCATCTTCTTTTGAAGTTTTCTGCATCATTCAATATTTTGTTGATAAAAACTTTCAGTATCACAACTCAAGGCTTGAATTTTGTCAGTTCTTTGGAAATGCTGAGCATGTTCTTCCTTTTTCATTTTCTAACTCCAGGTCTTTGCACATTTCATTATAATGTTTCACGTTGTCTTCTTGAGCTACCCTTTGAAATCTTCTGTTCAGCTCTTTTATTTATTCCATCATTTTGTGCATTTGCTTTAACTACTCTCCTCTCAAGAGCAAGTTTCATTGTCTTTTCTGACATTCATTTTGATCTTTTCCTCTTGTCTTGTCTTTTTAATAACCTTTTCCTTTCTTCATGTATAATGTTCTTGATGTCATCCCACAAGTTATCTGGTCTTCAGGCACTGGTGTTCAATGCATCAAATCTATTCTTCAAATAGTCTCTAAATTCAGACGGGATATAATCAGGGTCATATTTTGGCTCTCCTGGACTTGTTTCAATTTTCTTCAGCTTCAACTTGAACTTGCATATGAGCAGTTGATGATCTGTTCCACTGTTAGCCCCTGCCTTGTTTTAACTGAGGATATTGAGCTTCTCCATCATCTCTTTCCAGAGATATAGTCTACTTGATTCCTGTGTATTCTATCTCACGAGGGCTACATATATAGCTGCTGTTTATGTTGTTGAAAAAAGGTATTTGCAATAAATAAGTTGTTGGTTTTGCAAAATGTTATCATGCAATCTCTAGCATCATTTCTCTCACCAAGGCCAAAATTTCCAACTACTAATGATTCTTCTTGGGAGCTCTGGTAGCATATTGCCTAAGGCACTTGACTGCTAACCAGAAGTCTGGCGGTTCAAACCCACCAGCCACTCCTCAGAAGGAAGGTTGGGCAATCTACTTCCATAGTGATACTGCCTGGGAAACCCAAGGAGGGGTCACTATGAGTGGGGTCTGACTCGACAGTACATAACAACAATGACAATTCTTGTTTCCAGCATTCACATTCCAATCACCAATTATAATCAATACATTTTTATTGCATTCTTGATCAATTTCAGTTGGTAAAAGTCTTCAACTACTTCATCTTTGGTTTTAGTGGTTGGTGCGTAAATTTGAGTAATAGTAGCATTGACTGAGCTTCCTTGTAAGCATATGGATAATATCCTATCACTGACAGTATTGCATTTCAGGATAGATCTTGAAACATTCTTTTTGACAATGAATGTGATGATATTCCTCTTTAATTTCCCATTCCCCGCATAGTAGACCATATGGTTGTCTGATTCAAAATTGCCAACATAATCTATTTCAACTCATTAGTGTCTAGGGTGTTGATCTTTATGCATTGCATTGAATTTTTGACAACTTCCATTTTTGCTAGTTTCATACTTTGTACATGCCACGTTCCAATTATTAATGAATATTTTAAGCTATTTCTTCTCATTTTGAGTCATGCCATATCAGCAAATGAAGGTTCCAAAAACTTTACTCCATTCACATTATTAAGGTTGCCTCTACTTTGAGAAAGCAGCCATTTCTCTGTCATGTTTTTAGTGCCTTCCAACCTAAAGAGGCTCATCTGGCACTATATCAGGTAGTGTTTCACTGCTGTTCATAAAGATTTCACTGGCCAATTGTTTTCAAAAGGTGATGGCCCCATCCTTCTTCCTCGTTCATATTAGTCTGGAAGCTCCACTGAAACCTGTCCACCATGGGTGATTCAGTTGGTATTTGAAATATTGATATATAGCTTCCAAGCATCACAGCACCACATGAGCCACCACAGTATGACAAACTGACAGACTAGTGGTAGAGCTGTCTGTCTACAGATTGACAGATTTATTTCTGAGTTCTCAAATCTGTTTCATTGGTCTATGTATCTGTTATTGTACCTGTCCCAAGCTGTTTCCACAAATGTATCTGTATTGTATGAAGGTCTTGAAATAAGGACGTATGAAGCCTCCTACTCTGCTCTTCTTTAGAAGTGCTTTGCTTACCTGGGTCAATTTATTTTCCATATAAAGTTGGTGATTAGTTTTTCCACTTCTTTAAAGAATGATGATGGAGTCTGAAGTGGAAGTACAAAGTATTTGTTGACTGTTTTGGCTAATTTTGACATGTACACAATGTTCAGTCTTCCTCTCTATGAGCATGATAGATTCTTCCACTTATGTAGGTCTCTTCTGGCTTCTTCAGCAGTGTTTTGTAGTTTTCCTTGTGTAAGTCTTTTGTATTCCTGGTTAGGTTTATTACTTAGTAGTCCATCTTCTTCTGTTTATTTTGCAGATAAATGATTTTACTCCTTTTTATCTATTAATATAGTGAATTGCATTGTTTGCTGTTCAGATGGTAAACCAAATATGCATTCCCAGGAGGAACTCTGTTTTTTGTGATATATTATCCTTTTTGTATGTTGTTGGATACAACTCACAAATATTCTACTAAGGGTATTTTAATCTTAGTTTATCAGGTATGGTATATTGACCATAGTTCTCTTTTTTTCTGTTGTCTTTGTCAAGTTTTGGATTCAGGGTAATACTAGTCTCATAAATGAGTTTGGAAGTGTTGCTCTTCCTCTATTTTTTGAAAGATTGTGTGTAGGAAAGGTATTGTTTCTTTTTTAAAATGTTTTCTAGAATTCAAGAATTCAACTGGAAAAACAACTGGGCCTCAAATTTTTTGAAGGAATATTTTCTATTAAGATCAATTTTGTAAATAGATACACAGTTATTCAGATTTTCTATTTCTTCCAGATCTTCTTTATACTTTGTGCATTTCTAGGAATTTATTCCTTTCATCTGGTTGTCTGATTTAATGCCACATTGTTGTTTATTAAAATTCTTATGCTTCTTTTAATGTCTATAAAGTCATCCTCAATGTCTCCTCTTCTATTCTTTATATTGGTAATTTGTGTCTTCTCTGTTTGTTTTTTTTTTTTTTTTTTTTTTTTATCTTGATTAGTCTTGCCAGTTTATAAATTTTATTGATCTCTTTAAAGAATAGCTTTTGGTTATGTTTATTTTTCCTTTTATTTCACTGATTTCTGTTCTTACCTTTAGTATTTACTTCTTTCTCCTCATTTTGAGTTTAGTTTGTACTTCTTTCTCCAATTGCTCAAGCTAGAAACTTTGATCATTTATTTAGTTTTTCTTCTTTTGTAATAATGACATTGAAAGCTTACATTTCCTTCTAAGGACTGTTTTAGCTACATCCCAAATTTTGGTATGTGTATTTTCATGGTCATTTAACTGTAAACATTTCTTAATCTCTATACTATTTTACTTAGTGATTATTTAGAAGTACTGTTTGATTTTCAAATTTTGAGGATTTCCTGGTTGTATTATTGTAATTAATTTCTAATCTAATTCCACTGTGATCAGAGAACATATACTGAATTATTTCAATTCTTTAAAATTTAATGAGATTTATCTTAAGTTCTAGAATATTGAGTATTGTGGTAAATACACTAAATAATTTTGGGGAAGAAATGCCATTGTTGGGTGCTGGGCTATACAAATATTATTTTTGTCAAGGTTGTATATAGTGTTACTCATATCATGGAAGAAATCATTTATATTTAGGATTTATTTTACCAGTTGCTGAGAGAAGTATTAAAATCTTCAACTATGATCACCGAATTATGTATTAAATCTTCTTCCCTTTAATTCTGCCAAGTTTTTTCTCATGTGTTTTGAAGCTCTGACTGGGGATACATACCTATTATATTCCTGATACACTGGCCTTTTTTATTATTATTAAGCATTACTGTTTCTCTCTGGTAACATATATATATAATTTTTTTTTCAGGGTTTCTTCCCCTCCACTCTCACCCCTGGTAACCAATAAAGAAAGTTTCCTTCCATGTATAAACATTTCCTTAACTTTTCACAATAATGAACTAATACAATATGTGTCCTCTGTCATTGACTTATTTCATTCAACATACTGTCCTACAAGTTCATCCACATTATGTGGTGTTTTGCAGATTCTATATTATTCTTTAGAGTTATGTAGTATTCCATTGTGTGTATGTACCATAGTTTGTTTATTCATTCTTCTGTTGATGGGCACCTCAGTAGTTTCTATCTTTTGACTATTGTGAATAGTGCTGTGATGAACATAGGTGAGCATATATCTGTTCTTGTCCTGGCTCTCACTTCTTTAGGATATATACCTAGCAATGGGATTGCTAGATCAAACAGTATTCCTAATTCAAGCTTTTTAAGGAATCTCCGTACTGCTTTCCCCAATGGTTGTATCATTTATAGTCCCACCAGCAGTGTATGAGAGTACCAATCTCTCCACATCCTAGATAGCATTTGTTATGTTCTGTCTTATCTCTAGTAACATATTTTTTAATCTATTTCATCTTATGCTTACTGTTTGTGTGACATATTTTTTCATTCATTTACTTTCAACATTTCTGTGTCTGTATATTTTTAAGTGTATCCCTTATAGATATATTTACCTTACTTTTTCTCTTCTTTTTTTCCAATCAGGCTAAAAATCTCTTCCATTTAATTATAATGTTTAGTCCATCTAATGGAGTTATTGAAATAGTTGGGGTAGGCTTTCCATTTTATTTTTGTCCTCTACTTTTCTTGCTTATTTTTTATTCCTTTCTTTCCCTTTTAGATAATATAATTTACAATTAAATTTTTTAATATTCTATTGAAATTGAAATTATTTAACAATATCATTAATATCACGCACAAGTAAAATCTTACTTAAGATAATCCAAAAATGATTGCAGCAGTATTTTGACAGAGGAGTGCCAGAAATGCAAGCTGGATTCAGAAGAGGAATGAGGGATATCATTGCTTATGTCGGATGGATCTTGGCTCAAAGCAAAGAATAGCAGAAAGATGCTTACTTATGTTTTATTGACTATGCAAAAGCATTTGATTGTTTGGATCATACTAAATTATGGATAACATTGAGAAGAATGGGAATTCCAGAACACTTAAATTGTACTCATGAGGAAACTGCATGCCAGGAATCTGTAGTTCAAACAGAACAAGGGGATACTACATGATTAAAAATGAGGAAGGAAGTGTGTCAGGATTATATCCTTTCACCATACTTATTCAATCTGTATGTTGAGCAAATAATCTTAGAAGCTAGATTATATGAAGAAGAATGTGGCATCAGCATTGGAGGAAAACTCGTTAACAACCTGAGATACAAAGATGATACAACATCGTTTGCTGAAAGTGAGGATGACTTGAAGCACTTACTGATGAAGATTGTAGACTACTGTCTGCAGTATGGATTACACCTCAATATAAAGAAAATAAAAATCGTCACAACTGGACCAATATGCAGCATCACAATAAATGGAGAAAATATTGAAGTTGTCAAAGACTTCATATTACTTGGTTCTACAATCAACACTAAAGGAAGCAGCAGTCAAGACATCAGACCACAGATTGCATTGGGCAAATCAACTGCAAAAGACCTCTTTCAAGTGCTGAAGAGCAAAGATGTCTCCTTGAAGACTAAAGTGTGTCTAACCCAGTCATCGTATTCTCAATTGCCTCATATGCATGTGAAAGCTGGACAGTGAATAAGGAAGACTAAAGAAGAGTTGATGCTTTTGAGTTGTGATGTTGGCAAAGACTACTGAAAATACTGTGGACTGCCAAAAGAATTAACAAATCTATTCTGGAAGAAGTGCAGCCAGAATGCTCCTTGGAAACAAGAATGGCCAGACTTCATCTCATCTACTTTGGTCAAGTTGTCAGAAGGGACCTTTCTCTGGGAAAGGATATCATGCTTGGTAAAGTAGAGGGTCAATGAAAAAGGGGAAGGCCCTCAACAACATAGATTGACCCAGTGACCACAGTGACTGCAACAATGGGCTCAGGTATGGCAAAGATTGTGAGGCTGGCACAAGACTGGACAGTGTTTTGTTCTGTTGCACATAAGGTCACTATGAGTCAAAGATGACTCAAAAGCACCTAACAACAACAACAACATTGATTTTGACTGTACTGTATTACATTATTTTTGCCTTATTAGTAATTGCTTACCTACAATATAGATCCTTAACTTTCTACAGTCTGCTTACAGTTACTATGTATGATTCCATGTAAAATATGGAAATCTTATAACAAATGGTTATATATACTCCCATCTTTTATATTATCATTGTTATAGCTAATATATATATGATATATATAAAATACCTTATAAATCTCTTGTAAGTAAAATGTTATATTTTTTGCTTTAAACAGTTATATGGTCTTTAAGTAAATTGAGAGCAAAAGGCATAAATTCAAAAATGATCTGTTGTATTATTTAGATATTTCCCATTTCAGATGACCTTAATATTTTTTTGAGTATGTTTATTGTTGTTAGGATCCATGTATCAATTTGATATCATGTTCTTTGGTATGCATGATTTCATTGTTGGGCAACTCTATTTTGAGTGATTTCCAAGCTAGGGGCTCATCTTCCAGCATTAAACGGTGCAATGTTCTGTTGTGCTCCATAGGATTTTCATTGATTAATATCTGTCTTAGTTTGAAAGGTCCACTGAAACCTGTCTACCATGGTTGTCTCTGCTGATATTTGAAAATACCAGTGGCATAGCTTCTAGCATCATGTTGTTGTAGTTGTTACGTGCTGTCGAGTCGGACTGACTCATAGCGACCCCTCCTTGGATTGCCGAGGCAGTATCACTACAGATGTAGATTGCCCAACCTTTCTCCTGTGGAGTGGCTGGCTGGTGGGTTTGAACCACCAGCCTTCTGGTTAGCAGTCAAGTGCCTTAGGCACTATGCTACCAGAGCTCCCTCTAGCATCATAGCAACACTCAAACCATGACAGTATGATGAACTGACAAAAGGTGGTCAATAATTAGTAATCAGTACTGGTCAGTAGTCAGCCCTGCTCCAGGAAACTTGTGTCATTCTAACTAATCTTTGGGTAAATAAAAATGGGAGTTACAACAGATGCCTGCTTTCATATATAACTTCGAGAAAGGGTAGACACTGTTCTAGAACAATTCACCAGCACTTCTTTCTTGCAATACCATTCTGCCTTCATTTGCATAGGGAAGGTAAGGGAGAGAGATATATAACTGCCAATCAAAACTTTTGGTTTATATTTGTCACTCTATCCTAAGGGCTGGTGGCAGAAGCTGGCACACAAACCTGGCCTCATGAGGTTTTGGAAAATGAATTTTATGAATTTTAGAAAATGAATTAGGTCTTGTGGTGTACAAGATGTCTAGAGAACAAACCCATAAGGTTTGATTAGGCTGTGAGAACAGTAACTATTTTCAAAGTGTGGATAGGATGTAGGAAAATTTAAAAGGACAAACAGATGCCCCATTGGAGGCACTCACTCAGTTAGGCCAAGAGATTTGGAGGACAGCTACCTGGCCAACTGACTGGAAGAGATCCATATTTGTGCCCATTCCAAAGAAAGGTGATCCACAGAATGTAGAAATTATAGAACAATATCATTAATATCACATGCAAGTAAGATCTTACTGAAGATAATTCAGAAACGTTTGCAGCAGTATATTGATAGAGAACTTCCAGAGGTTCAAGCCGGATTCAGAAGAGGATGTGGAACAAGGGATATCATAGCTGTTGTCAGATGGATCTTGGCTCAAGGAAGGGAATACCAGAAAGATGTTTACTTGTGTTTTATTGACTATGCAAAGGCATTTGATTGTGTGGATCATGAAAAATTATGGATAACATTGAGAAGAATGGGAATTCCTGAGCACTTGATTGTACTCATGAGGAATCTGTACCTTGACCAGGAGGCTGTCATTCAAACAGAACAAGGGGACACTACATGGTTTAAAATCAAGAAGGGAGTGTGTCAGGGTTATATTCTTTCTCCACACTTATTCAATCTATGTGCTGAGCAAATACTCTGAGAAGCTGGACTATATGAAGAAAAATGTGGTATCAGGATTGGAGGAAGAATCATTAACAACCTGAGATACGCAGATGATACAACTTTGCTTGCTGAAAGTGAGGATGACTTAAGGCACCTACTGATGAAGGTTGAAGAATACAGTCTGCAATATGGATTACATCTCAGTATAAAGAAAACAAAAATCCTCACAACTGGACCAATGAGCAGCATCACAATCAATGGAGAGAAGATTGAGGTTGTCAAGGAATTCACGTTGCTTGGTTCTACAATCAATGCCAATGGAAGGAGCAGTCAGGACATTAGACAACGTGTAGCATTGGGAAAGTCAACTGCGAAGGAACTGTTTCAAGTGCTGAGGAGCAAGGATATCTCCTTGAGGACTAAGGTGCGCCTGACACAAGCCATGATATTTCCAATCGCCTCGTATGCATGTGAGAGCTGGACAATGAGTAAGGAAGACTGAAGAAGAGTTGATGCTTTTGAGTTGTGGTGCTGGCGAAGAATGCTGAAAGTACCGTGGACTACTAAAAGAACTAAGAGATCTGTCCTGGAGGAAGTGCAGCCAGAATGCTCCTTGGAAGCAAGAATGGCCAGACTTAGTCTCACCTATTTTGGTCATGTTGTCAGAAGGGACCATTCCCTGGAGAAGGATGTCATGCTTGGTAAGGTGGAGGGTCGACGAAAGAGGGGGAGGCCTTCAAGGAGATGAATTGATACGGTGGCTGCGATGATGGGCTCAAGTATAGCAGGGATTGTGGGGCTGGCACGGGATCAGGCAGTGTTTCGTTCTGCTGTGCATGGGGTGGCTATGAGTCGGAAACGACTCGACGGCACTTAACAACAACAACAACAACATGCAATATTCTAGGACTAGTAAAGGAGGCACCATTATCACCTCTAGACTTTAATTTAAAAGGAAAGACAGCTGGATGGGGAGAGCAACTTGACAAGAGTTGTGTCTTTTGGTGAAGAGATGTAGCTCACAGCACTCCCACAGGAAGGAGGCTGGGGTACAAAGTACCCTCTCCTTGCTCTCTCCTTTCCCTAATATTCTCTACCAGTACTTACTGAAGACAGACAGGAGAGAGAGCACGCTAATGCAGTCTGTATCAGTCAACACTCAGTGGATGGAGCAGAATAGATAGAGAGAGACTGAACTCAGAGGAATGAAAGGAGGATATCCAGATTTAAGCAGAAACACAGCCTTACAAACAGATCCCAAATGGCCAGGAAGAGTAAAATGTTGGAATAGCAGATTCCAAAGATCTGGTGAGAATACCAGATAGGAGGGCTATGAGCAGCAAGAAGTTGTCCATATCCTTCAGGAGTTTGAAGGCTACTAAAGAACTCTCAGTTTTTCTCAGAATTGGAATAAGACTAGAGTAAGTGCAGTGGGAAAGAATCAGTGACTTCAGCTCTAAATATCTTGGAAGACGAAAGGCTGAGGAAATCAGAATTTCACTAACAGCAAAGGGAGAGAGTCAGAGATGACTCGATGCACATAACAACAGCAGAAACAAAATTTCTCTCAACATATAGAGTATAAGGATAGAGATAGAAACCCTCTATTATGAATTTTGTTCACAATTATAGATGGAGAACATAAAATATGTCCCAAAAAAAATGAAGTATTTTGACAAATGAACAATTCAGATGTAATGTTTCTCTCCCTAATGTCACATTAATTACATAGAAACACCTCTGCCAGATGGAAGATGTACCAAATACTTATTGGTGCTTTTCCCACATCCTCTCAGATTTATTACCATTTTCAATGCACACCAGTATCAAATTGTTGGACTCAGGTCTTGAAAGGAGTGTCGGCGCGAGGAAGCTACCACTGACACAATAATGCAAAAGCAAAAGGAAAGTTTATTGGCTAGCTCGAGCTAGGGTCTCCGCTTAGACCGACACAGCAGTTTGGACAAAAGATCCTGTGCTCTCCTACTATTACATTTTTATAGGAAAAATATAGGGTGGAATAACACCAAGGCAGATGGGTACAAATGATTGGTTGTTGCTAGGGAATAGAAAAGGAGGAGAGGGAGTTTGAGGTAAAGCTCTGAGGCATGGGGGATGTGCTGGAATCCCTGGCGCTAAAGACTGGTTAAAGAATAATTACCTGGAGGGGAGGTAAAGCCCTGAGGTGTGGGGGACATGCTGGAGCCAGGTAAAGCTCTGAGGCGTGGGGGACGTGCTGGAATCCCCGGCACTAAAGACTCCTAGTTAAAGAATTACCTGAAGGGCATTAGGACTCAGGTCTCACATTCCTTAGGACTCTGGCCTCACATTCCCCCCCTTTCTCTTGTTACTCATATGAGGAATCTTCATCCCATGTTACAGCAGATAGGGACTGATATTGTTGTCTCAGGACCATGAGTTGTACACAGTTCACTCTCTCTCTTATGAAGTTGATTAACTTATTTAGAATACAAGGACCAACTGTGAGTAAAATTAGTCCTATAATGACTGGTCCAGCAATAGCAGATAATAGAGACGTTAACTAAGGAGAAGAATTAAACTAGCTCTCATACCATCCCTGGTTTTGGGTATGTTCTTTTTCAGGGGCATGTGTCTCTTTCAGCAGTAAGTCCTCCCCAAGCAGCAGTCAGAGAGAGTTCTGCCTCTAGGAGGCTTCCTTCTGAGCTCAGAAGGGTGGTTAAACTAGTTAATCACAGTATCAGAACTCTAAGTACCTGAAAGAGAGTGGGCACCTCTCAGAACATTGTTTTGCGCTACTCTCAACAGAAATTCTCCAGGTGGACAACTTCAGCAATCAGGAGCTTCTTAGTTGCTCATAGAAAATCTCACTTTGGAGTTTACAAAGACTTATGGGTGGAAAAGCTACACCAAGTAATTTACAGCACTGCAGGCCACCCCCTGGCTTTTCTAGCTATTATTTTTTTTATACTTCAAAAATTCATATCCCTTTCACCATCAGTTTAAGAATAACTACACCCATGGAAGTGTGTAAGCCAGCTACTTCATGCCTTTATCTCCCCCCATTTTAAATAGCTAATTTCTAATTTGCTCATCCCTATCAAACCAGTACTGTGAGGAAGCGTGGTCCTTTCTCTCTGGAGAATTTTCTGTTCTGCTTGGAAACTTCAGGCATGTGGATCCATAAACAAGCAAAGTCCAGCCCAGCACAAGCTATTAAATTGCAGCAACTTAACACCATCTGTGTCAATCATCTTCCTCTCCTTTTGGTCAGGTTCTGGTCAGCTCAGCCCTAGCTATACCAGCTAGGTCATGGGTACTAGCTGCCAAGTTTGGGAGTCACACTTTTCCCTTCACTTCAGACCAGTTATCACCTTCTGTCACATCTTCAGTCCTCAGGGACTATTTCAATGCCTGTAGGCTCACAATTCACTGCACTTCAGACCAGCCAGCCCTTCCTCTCATCCCCAGCCTCTGGGCCTAGGTTAAAGAGTACCAAACTCAGCTAGTTTCTTCTTTGCTGCACTTCCTCCATTTCCACTCAGGTAGATCCAGGTGGTCACAAGCAAGTAACATACAAGTCTACTATTCACTGGCTTCCTTTAACTTTCAGTCCTGGAAGGGGTTTCTCTCATGGACAATGACTTTCCTGCCTTGATGGACCCAAAGCTTATCTGCTTGCTCAAAATGCAAAAAAGGTAAACAGTCATTTTTTCCTCTTCAGGTCTTCTCTTCAAATGCAAATCTTCCCTTCCCTCAGTAGTACTGGGTGGGGCTCAGGTTTTCTACCTAAGCTCCTATATGGGCTCTACACACAGGGCTTAAAACAAAAGCTTGTGTTTCTTCCGGGAAAATTTTATTTCCCCTTTTATCATATCCAATTAAGTATTGGCTGAAGGCAGACTTACACACTCTTAATCGTATAATTCATTTATGCAGAGAAATCATTTGTAATGATCTATTTACAATCTTTTCCAATTTCTGTTTCTACTGGCCAGATATGTTTCATGTAATAGCTAACATTTACTTGAACTCATCACTGCTAGAAACCTGTTATGACATAGGGTTTTTAGTTCATACCACTTAAGTCCTCTTAAGTACTATGATTTTACTGTTACTTTAATAGAAAGTATATTGTTAATGTAACATTTTGCAGTGAAAGATTCACCATTCTTTTTTCCATCTTATGAATAAATCTACCAAAACTGATATAAAGTTATCAAAGTTTCAATGTACTTCATGGTTTCTTCACACTTATTATTTGCGGGTATTAACACTGAGGTAAATAAAGTTTGCACTCTCTCAACCCTTCTA
Source organism: Orycteropus afer afer (assembly GCF_000298275.1). NCBI lineage: Eukaryota > Metazoa > Chordata > Mammalia > Tubulidentata > Orycteropodidae > Orycteropus > Orycteropus afer. Next base: position 2,896,748 of record NW_006921912.1, on the reverse strand, counting down.
TAACTTACTACACATTTTTCAGATTTAACTTTTACTATCTTCCATGTTCTGGGATGACCAGACATTCTGCTTTAAGATGAAACTACTCTTGCTCCCCCTCCCTTAAAAAAAAAAAAAAAAAACTTAGTACCAGTTATTTCACCTCCCTCTTGCTTTTCAGGCCACTCTAAAACTTTCAACTTAGTTCTTAAGGTGGTTTTGTTCAGTAGTCTGGACTAGACTAAGTCATTTTATGGGTGTTTACCACCCCAAAATGCTATATTTTAATAATTAAAATTTTCTTAATTGGCTCAAAAACAGTATGGAGTACATTTAGATAAACACATAATCCAAAACACATAATCCTTTTAAAGACATTCCAGGTTCATCTCTTCACTTTGATTACTATCTCATTCTATGCAAATGGCCTCAGGCCTTTGGCTAGGTGTAACTAAAAGCCCTAGCCTCTGGATTAATTACTTACTTTAAGAGGTAACACTAAAGAAAGTAACTATTTAAGAATTTAAAGTTTCATTTCCTAGGCCCTTTCTTTTCTTTTACAAAGGCTGGTGTTTCTATGAATCTGGAGTCACTGGTAATACTGCTGTAAAAAAACAAAGAGTATGAAATGTTTTACAAGAGACTATGTCCCCTACATAGCAACAGACAATAAGTGATAATGCTTAAACAGAAGAGAAAATTGGATACTATACACAGTTGAATATGCTCTATTAATTGCAAATAATTTTAAAAATTTCTTAAGTCTCTACAAAGCACAATATTATAAGCTTGTGAATTATTTTAACAAATCCTGACCAAAAGAATATACTTTACAGAGAGCCTAGAAGCCTGGTTCATTAGGTAATCCGGTTATTTATTATTTATTTTTTTAATAAACAGTTTTATGTTCTAGAAAGAAATGAGAAATAGACTTTACTTCCCCGACTTTCAATATCTTTTGGGTGAAATTAAACAAGTAAAATAATCATTAAGTGCTTCCAGTTATTAAAAACAAAACAGTGCTAACAACGGTGCCCACGAAAGTGCCAAGTGACTGAACACCAGTCCACGGCATCCCTGCCCCTGAACTCCAGGTGTACTCAGCTGATTTTGTCAGCTAGAATCTGGCCCAGCCACAAGGCACCCCCACTCCAGGAGATCCCAGGCCTGTCTTAGCAGTGCTCATAATCTTTGGAAGGAGTAAGAACCAGAACGGACTCTTACGAGATGGAAAACAAGGCAAAGCTGAGAAGGAACAATCTGCTCCCAAGATACTCAGAGGTTTCTGCTACTACTGATTATGTACAGATTTAAAAGGATAAATTAGGTCACAATGTTAGAACTCTTCCACCAGTTACCAATCTATCGTCAGAGCTCTGTATTTTAGAAATTTTTACTTTTAATATAAACCTTATTTCTAAGGAATTTATAACTCAACTAAACAAGGATTTTACACAAAAGCAAAAGTAAATGTAGCATTTTGAGAGTGGGTATCCTTACTGGTTCAATAACACATGAGCATAGGAGAAGCGTTTAAGACGACTGTGTTTAGAATATGTCACATGTAGTGCTGCCTTTCTGAAATACTGGCAAGCAATCAGTCTTTAAGGCCTATGATTTAGGTATTAAAAAAAAACTGAAATGTGCAAGGCATTAATCTTTAAGAAGTGGCAACTGCAAAGTATAGCAGTTTTGTTTTGTTTTGAAGTTTTAGTATGAAACCGCCTAGGAGTTACCCTAGTCTAGAGAATGGATAACATATGCTCCCTCTGAAAAATATTCACTCAGCCAACACATCAGTGTACGCACACACACATATACATATTTAGCTAATATATCAAAATGACTTGGAAACAAATATTCTAGTCTTCTAATATTTCAAAGTAAAATATTAAACTTTATAAAACTTCTTGTTGTGTATTATACTTTAAAGATTTAAGTCCAAGTGACTTAATGTATTTGATTAAAACTAAAAGATTCGAGAAGAGACACAGTATGTTTGATTGTACCTCTCATGCATCCTCTTGTTAAAGGTTTCATTTAAAATCATGTTAACACCAGCTTGGACTTCCTGGTTTCTATAGAGAGCTTATTATCTCCCAAAACAGATTTCTGGGCTTCCATCTGGATTCTTTCACATTCTTCAGTGGTGAACAAAATCTGGAGGAGTTGTTGACAATCGTCTCAGGTAGGCTGATGAGTAAACAAAATTGTCTCTAGGAGTCCGGAGCTTGGGGCAACGCACCCTCTGCAGCTGCAATACCTGCTGAAGGGGTTTGGTAAGGAGGGAAAAAGGAGCTCTTCCTCTATCCCCCCCCTGGAATACTGGGTGGGTCAGCGCCGAAGGTTTAATTTCGGGTTCCTTCTTCCAGGCAGTATAAGGTTGCACTGCCAGGACCAGTTTAGGTGCCTGCTTAGGAAGAGAAAGAGGTAACAATGACTCTAACCAGGGAGGTGTATTTTCCACTAAATCTTGCCATGTGATAATATATGACCCCTGATCTGGGTGTCCCCAGCTGGACTGGAACACAATTTCTTTCACTCTTAAAATAATTTGAAGATCAAACATTCCTTCGGCTGGCTATCCCACGTTGAATGTGGGCTATTCTGAGCTACACAATGTTACAATTTTTTTATTTCCAAACTTAAATTATGTGCTCTTTGCTTAACTTCTTTAAAGTTACCAGTTAAAAGAAAAAGAGGAGTCATCATAGTCTGTCCCATTTCGTCCATCAACCAAATCACAAATACTGACAAACAACAAATAGACACACAAAAGGATGAACAAAGAATGCCTCCCACAAATTGGAAGCAAAACCGAAAGCGGGACGACGGCCTCACGCCGAGCCACGGGAGCGACCAGCTTCATCCCTATACCAATTCAGAATTCCAGATTGGAGGGCTTCCACTTCCTCCCTTCCCGAAGAGGTCCTGGGATGTCTCCCAGATCCTCCAGCTGATGGCCCGTCCATGTGTCCACTTAGGCCAAAGTCAGCTCTACAGAAAACGGGCCCCAGGTATTACACAAAGAACTTAAACAAACAACAAACATTTAAACACTTACCAGCTGCCTGCAACCCCCTGGTTCGGGAGTCCTGGGGTATTTGGGGATTCTGGGACCTCTCGCACCCCAAGCGAGAATCATACCCCTAGACCAATGAGCCACCTTCTAGATCTATCAGATCGGGGTGAGTTGGGGAATCAGACAGAACCGGTGGAATGGCTGCCCGGGACTCGGGTTGTCTCGGTTTCTCCTTTTCACTAGTCCCAAGTGAGGATGTTAATACCTTGACAGAGAGATTCGGAAGAAAAAGTTTTAGCCATGGGGGAGGGTTAGTCACTATATCTTGCTACACTAAAATGTAAGGAAATTGGTCCGGGTGCCCATGGGGGCCTGGAACTTGGACTCAGTCGAATACGGCTGCAATCACCTTTCCATCCAATAAGCCTTCCAGAGGCCATCCTACCTTAAAAGAGGGCCATTCTGAAGAGCAAAAAGTTATTAGTTTATTTTTCTTAACTATCACAGACAAATTAGATCCTCTGGTTTTAAACTCTGAAAAATGTTCAACCATCAGGGACAGAGGGGTAGTCTGTCCCTGTCCCATTTCAACCTCTTTTAAGAAAACACAGAACAATAAAAGACAAGTGGCCACACGACAAGAGACACCAAAGCAGACAACACAAATATCTGACACCCAGAAGAGATCTCATTCCAGTACCACAGATTGGAGGTGCCTTTGCCCCTCCCCTGAAGGGGGCTACTTTTACCAAAAAGCACCCACCACCTTCCTGTTAGTTGGGGAAGGTCTCCTTCCCCAGCTCCTCTGGTGCGTCCACCGGTTTCCCAATCCGGCGCATCCGCCAGTTTTCCAACCTTTCCTGATGGACCGGTATCCTTACACAAAGGACGTGTCCTGGTCCTGCCGGCTCCTGAACTTTCTTCTACCGCAGGCGACTTCACTCGTTCCAAACTTTCCTTTCCCGGCCAATGCACCAAATGTTGGACTCAGGTCTTGAAAGGAGTGTCGGCGCGAGGAAGCTACCACTGACACGATAATGCAAAAGCAAAAGGAAAGTTTATTGGCTCGCTCGAGCTAGGGTCTCTGCTTACACCGACACAGCGGTTTGGGCAAAAGACCCCGTGCTCTCCTACTATTACATTTTTATAGGAAAAATATAGGGTGGAATAACACCAAGGCAAAGGGGTACAAATGATTGGTTGTTGCTAGGGGGTAGAAAAGGAGGGGAGGGGGTTTGAGGTAAAGCTCTGAGACATGGGGGACGTGCTGGAATCCCCGGCACTAAAAACTCCTGGTTAAAGAATTACCTGGAGGGCATTAGGACTCAGGCCTCACATTCCTTAGGACTCCGGCCTCACAAAACATACTTTCACAAACTCACAACATCTACTTTTATTTGGCAGAGCTGCTTTCTCTACCCAGAGTGCTTAGGAATTACATCCTCTGGAGCAGTGCTAAACCTGGGACTGACATGTGTGAGCGAGTAAATATCCCAGATACTTCACCTGGCTCAGGACAATTCTAAGATACTCAATCCATGACTGATGTGAAAGAAACCAAATGAAGAAGACAAGAGAAGACATCACATATAGGAAATAGGGAGAAAAAACTACTTGAAGAAAATTTTAAACTATCTATTTTTAGAAGGAAAATGTTTAAGAGCTAATTATTACAAATTTTAAAAAAATGAACAAAAAAAACCCAGTAATGCATCATGACTGATCCAACTCAAAGGAAAAATTCCACAGTTTTCATTATGAGTCATATTGCAGGTATGCTGCATAAGAAACTGTGTGGGAGAGGCCCAGAATCTGTGATTCAGCACATCTTGTAAGGAATTCAGATATATGCTTAAATTTGAGAACTGCTGGGGTAGCCCATGGATCTAGTAGACAAACTGAAGTCAATGCATTTCCCTGATCCAAAGACAAAAAACAGCCTTTGGTGAGAAGGAATAGAGAATGGTAGAAAGGGAAATTACTTAAAAGATAAAGATGGTAAATCACACTCATGACTAAAAAAATCCACCAGTGTGTGATAAAGAAGAGCTTGATGAGAAGAGGTGCCACAAGTGTAATGTTGCTGTTGTTAAGTGCCATAGAGTCAGATCTGACTCATAGCGAACACTCCTTGGGTTTCTGAGGCAGTATCACTACAGAAGTAGATTGCCCCATCTTCCTTCTGAGGAGTGGCTGGTGGGTTTGAACAGCTAGCCTTCTGATCAGCAGTCAGGTGCCTTGGGCACTATGCTACCAGAGCTCCCAGTGACCACAGGCCCTGGATTTAAACAGAATCATCATTAATTTCAAAGAAGCACTTCAAATGAGTGATGATGTTCCTCTCTGCCATAAATTCAATTATCATTTTAGTGAAATGATAAAGGAGTAGGAGAAAGCTAGGAGGGATAAGCTGAAAATAAGCTCATGAGGCTCTTGAGGTAGAAATTCAGCCCAGTTAAAGTGACCAAGTACTAAGAATAAGTAGAAATATGTGGGCTGAAGTTTGTGTCCATTTGTGAATCAAACAAAAATAAATTTGTTATTGTTGAGACTTTTCCCACAGCTATTCTCTTCTGGGGAGTCATGTGTAGGGACAGGAGAGAAGAACTTCTTTATGGGAAAAATCAATTCATTGAGTCAGAAATAAGAACTTCTATTGCTGTAACAGGAGCTCTGGTAGCATAGTGCCTAAGGCACTTGACTGCTAACCAGAAGGCTGGTAGTTCAAACCCACCAGCCACTCCTCAGAAGGAAGATGGGGCAATCTACTTCCATAGTGATACTGCCTCGGAAACCCAAGGAGGGGTCACTATGAGTTGAGTCCTACTCGATAGCACATAACAACAACATTGCTGTAACAGAATGACTAGTCTTAACAGGAGAGAAGATAAGCAATATAGAAATGTTTCCTTCTTCCTGCATCTTTCTGCACTTAACTGTGTTTTCCTGTAAGTGTTCCAAGATTTGAAAATTACCCAAGTGCAGTCAGCAACTCAGAGAGGCCACCGATCTAGATTTGGCTGTGCTAGGGTGTGCTGGGGAACACAGTGCTCACAGCAAACAAGAAAACAGCATTCATAGAGGTTCAGTGGTTGCCAAGATTGCTCAGGATCCTCACTTTTGATCAGGAATGAGAACTGAGAGATCTAGAAATATCATCACTGTCCTTGCCTCCCTAGTTTCAGTCACTCACACCCCAGAACTAAATTAGTGAAGAAGCACTCAGTTTTCAAGTTAGGAGGTAGGACACCAAGAGACATAAGATGCAGCCATTCTTTCTTGTCCAGCTCGGTATCAATACTGCAGAGATCAACAGTCCCTGATCTCCCACTTCCTAGAAAGAAATGGCTTGAGTGGTATAGAAGGAGGAGGCCTGAGCATATGTACTTATTTTTCCTGTTATGCCTGGAAAGGTAAAACTTGCATTACCCTGGAATCAATTCTGATCCAAAGACTATGATTTCACATCAAGAATGTGCCCACAGAGGTTCCGGCAAGATGGCGGACTAGGCAGAAGGATTGCACAGACCCTCTTCAACAAAGAAAAGGGAAACCAATTAACACAGACACAGAAG
>NW_006921912.1:2870124-2881242 GCF_000298275.1 Orycteropus afer afer | reverse complement strand
ACGCAAAATTGCCTCAATCCAGAAACTCTGGAGAGGATTCCAGGTTGAACTGTGCATGCAATTTTGGAGGTCAGCAAGTCCCAAATTAGGGCAGGCTGGCAGCCTGAAAACCAAGACAGGAGTTAACACTGCAATCTTGAGGAAGTTTTATTCTCCAGGAAACCTCAGTGTTTGCTCTTAACTCTTGCAAATGACTAGATAAGGCCCACCCACATTATCAAGGGTAATATCCTTTACTTATTATCAAGGGTAATATCCTTTGTTTAAAGTCAATTGATATATATTATAACCACAAGTACAAAATAACTTTACATTAACACTTACATTAGTGTTTGATTAAATAACTGGGTACAAAAACCTACCCATGTTGACATATAAAAGTAACCATTGCATTCAGTAACACAATTTGTGGACCTGTTATATGGTCAGGATTCTAGCATGTTCAACATGGCAAAGCCCATCATCATATTACCTTTTTTCAGTAAAATTGTTTAGAAACATTCAAATCTACTAAAGATTCAGTATTATCAGTTAGCAATAGAATCTCTTCCAGAATGAAACCAAGTAAAGTAAAAACTATTTCCCCCACCCTGGCACCCAAATGGGAATAGATAAGTAAACTAATTAATCCCCAACTATTCTCCCACCCTGACAGATGAGTATTCAGTTCCTTAAAGAACTGAATGGAAAACATTCCTTTCTGTAGATGATAGACTGCTCAAAGTATCTTAGAAACAACTTGTAAATTAACTCTGGCCCAGACATGCTGCAATAGGGCAAAAAGGAATAAAAGTTCATTGCAGACCCTCTCCCCTCTACCCAAGCCCCTATCAGATGATAACAGGAAGCCAGTGTGACTCATCCATTTCACGTTCATGCCCCAAATTCCTCAACCTTTTGTGAATATGCACAACCCTCTCTCCTGAAACCTACAAAGGCTGTGTTTCAATGGCATCCCTGGGGAGTCAGATCTAGGTATTGAACTACCCCTGCTCCTTGCATTGTTGCTTTGCAATAAATAATTTTCTCTCCTCTCAGTCTCGGTGTGTAAATTATTTTGGCCTGACTGCACACTGGTCAGAGACCCGCGTTTGGTCTGATAACAAGAAGACTTAAAGCATGTGCATGAAGGATAGAGAGAATAAGTAAATGTTGTATTACCATTGGCTCTATGGAAGCAGTAATTTGCACTATAGAGACAGCAGGGAGGAATCACACCATACTCATAGTGACATTTTTCTAAAGAAACCTTACTTTTGGATACAAGAATCAGAGCACGTATTCATTATTATTTTGGCTAAGGTAGAAGTTCACTATATAAATGATTTCTACTTTTATTCAGAAAGTTTTCCAGAATTTCTTCATTTGAATAAGAATGTGGAAATTAAATCATACCAAGTTCCTTTAAAGTTTCCTCAAAAACATGTGGTTAATTGAAAGATGGTGTAATTCTGTCATCAGAATTTACCTTCTTAAATATAAACAATATGGAACATAGTTTTCAAAAATTATAGTGTCTAACCTTCCAATTCAAGTTAGACAGAGTGACTCCTTCTACTTGGTGACATCATACCTAAATGTCAGCATAATAATCAAAGTGCATAAACAGGAGTTGAACTTGTGGCTGAAAGATGCCCTGAAAACTAGACATGAAGTCTTCAGTTAGATGGAAAAATAATACTTTGAAATGCATGTGTATTTGAACAGGGTTCTTACAAATTTAAAACTAGGGTACAATGGGAGAGAGGAGTGAAAAATGTTATATAAAACTCATGAGATTGTGAATGTGGAGAAGAAAGAAGAATTGGTTGTTCTTAATTTTGAACAGAAAAGGGAGAAGGGAGGAGTAGTATCAAAGGTAAATTTTAAAAGTAAAGTATGATTCCATATATTTAGACATGAGTCAGTATAGATAGAAGTTAAAACTTTGAAAAAGAAAATGGAAATTTGAGGGACAAAATCTCAAAGATGATAAAAAGAACTTGATGGAATTCAACACCTATTCATGTTTTAAAAATACTCAAAGAATCAGAAAATGATGGATACTCTTTTAAAATGATGAAATATATAAAACTCAGTTGAATGTCAGCAACTTAATTTGAAAACACTGGAGGCACTTCTGATTAGATCCCAGAGCAAAACCAGGATGCCTACAGTCTTCAGTATTATTTAGCATTGTATTAAATGAATTATAAATGCAGTTAGGAAATGGAAAGGAATTAGAGGCATATTGTAAAAAGGACATGGAGGCAGCTTCTGACCTCCTCCCACTTCACAAGGGGGAGAGAAAATCACCATCAGCATCTAGAGTCCAAGGCTTACACCTGTGAGGTGACTTGCCACCACCCTTCAACTCTTTACCAATTTTGATACCAATCATCCCTCCCACAGCAATTTCTTCTTCTCTGCTGGGTTCAATAATTCATTGCAATGGCCAAACAGAAATCACAGACAACACACACAATTAGGAGGTTTATGAGGGAAGCAACAGGTTAAAATTCAGGATCAGAAACAACTGAGGATACGGTTCCACATTTAAGACAGCTTCTCAGCAATGCCACAGGCATGCCTCTCTCTGGCCTTGACCTCTGCCTTGCTGGGGAAGTGTTACAAAGCTTTTTTTACCTCTGCTGATAGGTGCTCAGAGAAGCACTCACTCCACCAGCAGGCCTCCTGTCTGAAGGCACTGTCAGCTTTCTTGCTCTGTGGGCTAGGAATCGTGCCACTCGGTCTCATGCTTGTCTCTTGGTTCTATTGGCTCTTCTGCTGCTGTTTTTCTGCTACTACTTCTCACTGTTTTAGTTAGGTGTTGCAGCTTTCTCTCTCTGACTTCTGAGTTGAGGCAGTCCAGTGCAAAGATCTTGAGTCCAAGGACAGTTTCCACTCCTGGCTTTTCTTTCTTGATGGTAGTGAGATCCCCCTGTTTGTGTCTGGAATGGCTAATTTTAAGCCTAGCAGATGGCAAAACTGACCAGTTGCCACATTAGGGTTCCATAGAGCTCATTTGTATGGTCCACCCCTACAAGGGTGCCGTGTACCTTGTTTACATTATTCCCAAGCTGTGCAGTCCCCTTGATGAGCCACAAGCACCTCATATTTACATAGTCCCACCAGTCATCTTTTAAGAGTCACAAAGACCATGGCTAGAAGAATTATATTAACTAATTCACTGTACCACACATATGAATCAGAAATAAACAAGTAAAACTATATTTATACAAGATTTATTGCTTAAAAGAATAAAACCCAAAAGAATCAATGGGAAAAAAATCTACAAAAAATAACAATTGCATTGCAAAATATAAAATTAACATACAGTAATCAATATAATTCATATATAGAATATATAATGGAAGATAAAACCTTCATTACAGTAGAAAAATAAAATAAAATTCTGAAGCATAAATGTAACAAGAAAAGTGCAAAATATATATGAGGAAAATTATTTTAAAAATGTAAGTAGTCCTGAACAAATGGGAAGAAAAACCACACTTCATGATTGGAAGCCTTAAGATCCAGAGATGTCAATTCTCAGTAAATTCACTTATCAATTTAAGATACAGGCAAAAGATATACCACCAGAAGTTTTTTCAGGCATGACCCAGGTTAATTAGTAAAGGTTATAGTTAAACATTATGGCCAAGGAAACCCTGTAAAGAAACACCCATATGTGAGACATTACCCTCAAGATATGAACACTTTATGAAGCTTCTTTAATTAAATCAGTATGGTATTGCAAAGAATACTGAAAGTAGCATGGACTGCCAAAAGAACTAACAAATCTGTCCTGGAAGAAGTACAGCCAGAATGCTCCTTGGAAGCAAGATGCTCCTTGGAAGCAAGAATGGCCAGACTTCGTCTCACCTACTTTGGTCATGTTGTCAGAAGGGACCATTCCCTGGAGAAAGATATCATGCTTGGTAAAATGGAGGGTCAGTGAAAAAGGGGAAGGCCCTCAAAGAGATGGATTGACACAGTGGCTTCAACGATGGGCTCAGGTATAACAAGAATTGTGAAGCTGGCACAGAACTGAGTTGTCATTCTGTTGTACGTAGGGTCCCTATGAGTTGGAACTGATTCCAAGGCACCTAACAACAACAGCATGGTATTTGCATATGAATAGGCTGAAAAACCAATGGAACAGAATGAAGAACACAGATATAGCACAAGTGTCTATAAACGTTAGTATATGATGAAGGCACCAGATGAAATGAGTACAAAAAACATCAACTTTTTTTATAAATGGTGATAGAAAAACTTCATAGCCATATGGAATAAGACAAAGTTGGATCTATTAACGCACACTGGTATAATTTCTAAATAAATCAGACATCAAATTGTAAAATAATAATAATAATAATAAAATCACACAAATCATAGGAAAAATAAGTGAATTTTGTTTCTCTTTTTAAGTTTTTATTGTGATTTAGGTGAAAGTTTAAAGAGTAAATTGGGTTTCTATTCAATAATTCATACACAGTTTGTTTTGTGACATTGATTGTAATCTCCACAAAGGAACATCACTCATCCCACTTCCTCCTTGTGTTTACCATTTCTATTTGTCCTTCTTCCCTGTCCCTTCCTGCCTTCTGAGCTTAACCCCTGGGCAAATGCTGCCCTTTTGATCACATATGGTTGATTGTTCTAAGGAGCACATAACACTCTAATATTTTTGTTCACCTTAGAAGCCTATCTTTCATGTGCATGAAAGTTGAGCCATGGGGGTTTGTTCAGTTCCAGGTGTCTAAGGACTATAGTCTGAGGGATTTTCCAGTCTCTATCAGACTAGTAAACCAGCTTTTTTTCTGATTTGGAATTTTGTTCCACCAATTTATCCCACTTTATCCAGGACCTCCTATTATGATCCGTTTCAGAAAAGTCAGCAGTAGTAACTGGGTACCATCTTAGTTCTTCTGGTTTCAAGGTCATGGAGGCTAGGATTCACACAGTCCATTAATCCTTTGGACCAGATATTTCCTTGTATCTTTGATTTTCTTCACTCTTCTTTGCTCCCAATGGGAGCACCTTAAATGGCTGCTAACAACCTTTTAAAATCCCAATCCCTGCTCACCAAAGTAGTAAACAGAACATTGTCATTGTGCACTATGTTATGTCAATTGATCTTGGTGTCTCCTAAGACTATGGTCTTGAGCCCCAGGAACAGCAATTCTTTCCCTTAAGGTATTTGGTAACGGCTGAGAAGTTTTCATAAGTTTTCATCCTTTATGCTATACTATATTCATGGAAATATTTGCAGTATATGTAAATATGTAGAAACATTCTGTCAAACCTATATGCATTCATGGTTGCAGTCTCATTAGTCTTCCCACCCCTGTTCAATTTGTGTGTCCATGTATTCACTCATAGATTATTATTATTGTTTTTGCAAGATTGTATATGTAATGTATTAACTTTGTTGCTCCTTCCATGTCTTCCTTCACCTTGATCCTTTCCTGCTGACCTCTTCCTTATTTTATGTTAGCTTTCCATTCATCCAGGTTAATTCTTGTCCAACCTTTAGTGATTTACTCTCCCTTCCCCCGTCACCCTTGCTAACCTTCAAGGAATGTTTCTTTCTGAGTGAAAACCTTTTCTTAACTTTTTTTTTTTTTTACAAAAATCCTTACAACTGGACTGATAAACAATATCACAATAAATGGAGTATAGATTAAAGTTGTCAGGGATATCATTTTATTTGGATCCACAATCAATGCCCAAGGAAGCAGCAGTCAATAAATCAGTAGATGCATTCCACTGGGCAAATCATCTGCAAAAGGCCTCTTTAAAGTGTTAAAGACCAAAGATGTCACTTTGAAGACTAAGGTGTTCCTGACCTAAGCCATGATCTATTATAGCCTCAAATGCATGTGAAAACTGGACATGAATAAGGAACACACAAGTATTGAGACATATGAATTGTGGTGTTGGCAAAGAATACTGAAAATACCATGGTCTGCCAGAAAATGAACAAATCTGTCATGGAAGAAGTATAGCCAGAATGCTCCTTAGAAGAGAATGGCCAGACTTCATCTCATGTACTTGGTTATGTTGTCAGAAGAGATCAATCCCTGGAGAAAGATATCATGCTTGATAAATTAGAGGGACAGCACAAAAGGGAAAACTCTCAGTGAGACGGATTGACACAGTGGCTACACTGATGGTCTCAAGCATGGCAAGGATTGTGAGTATGGCACAAAACCAGAGAGTGTTTCACTCTGTTGCAGATAGGATCACTATGAGTCAGAGCCTACTCAGCAGTACATAACAACAACAGCTTTTTACGTTAGCAGTCTCATATGATATTTGTCATCTTGTGATAGACTAATTTAACTCAGCATAATATCCTCTAGGTTCATCTATGTTATGAGGTGTTTGGCAGATTCATCATTATTCTTTAATATTGTATAACCTACATTGTGTGAATATACCATAGTTTGTTTATCCATTCATTTATTGATGGGTGCTTTGGTTGTTCCCATCTTTTTGCTATTGTGCATAGTACTGCAATCAACATGAGTGTGCATATATCTGTTGGTGTCACAGCTCTTATTTCTCTAGGATATACCTAGTAGTGAGATTACTGGATCATCTGGTATTTCTATTTCCAATTTTTTAAGTAAGTGGTCTTGCACTTTCTACACTGGTTGCACCATTTTACAGACCAACCAGCAGTGTATCAGGGTCCCAATCTCTCCACACCCTTTCCAGCATTTGTTGCTTTTTTGAACTTTGCTAGTAATGCTTGTATGGTAGTTAAGTTTTTGTGTGAACTTGGCTGGGCCTGGTTGAGTGGCTGGGCAGCTAGATGTAGTGTTCTACATGGTGAGACTGGTAATCAACTCCATGGTGGAATGTACTGTGAGCAGCTGAGTGGCTGCCTTAGGGATGTGTTCTGCTTCCTGTATATAAGGAGAAGCTTTAGGGAATGGTCTCTAGCTTATGGCACACTTGAGCCCTGCATGTGGCCATGCCATTATTCAGCAGCCTGCCAAGCTCTGCTGACCTTGGGACTTTCAATGGACTTGAATTAATGGCCTGTCATGTGGTTTGGTAACATCAGGACTGTGCCTTTTTACTTGTCATCATTGAACTTGTCAATCTCAGCAGCCAACAGCTGTCTGAGTGAAGAAAAACCTCTAGATTTAGTGCGCTGGGAACAGGAGGCTGAGCTGAAGCCCAAGGTAAAGGGGCTTTCACTTAGCCCCTAGAACCTGGCACTTTGAACTCAAACTTAAAGCTTCCAAACTGTAACAGAATAAACTGTTATTTGTTAAATCTATCCCATTTGTGGTATCTTCTGTTAGAGTAGTATTAGGTAACCGAAACAGCTTGGATGCAATATCTCACTATTGTTTTTATTTGCATCTCTTTAATGACTAATGATCACAATCATTTCCTCATGTGTTTATTGACCACTTGAATGTCTTCTTTAATGAAATATCTGTTCATGTCCTTTCTGCATTTTTAACTGGATTTTTTATTGTTGGTATGTTGAAGTTTTCTATAAATTTTAGAGATGAGACCCTTATCTGATATGTAATGGCCAAAAATTGTTTCCCAGTCTGTAGGTTCTCTTTTTACTCTTTTGTTGAAGTCTTTTGATGTACATAAATGTTTGATTTTTAGGAGATGCTAGTCACATAGTTTGTCATCTGCTGTTTTTTGCATTTTTAGTTATGTTTGATACTGTATTTATACTATGTATTAGTGTCCCCAAGTTTGCCCCTATTTATTCTTTGATGATCTTTACAATGTGGATGAATTTCTTTTTAATCTAAAAGGAAAGAAAACATTTCTAACTATAGTACAAATTCCAGAAATAATAAAACATTAATACATTTAATAAATAATAAATATTTTATAATCATAAGGAAAATAAAATAGATTCCTGGGTGGCAGTTCAAGCCCACCCAGTGATGTCATGGAAGAAAGGTCTGAAATTTTGCTTCCATAAAGGTTACAACCTAGAAAATTTTATGGAGGAATTCTACACTGTAACACTAGGGTTTCCATGAGTGGGAATCAACTCTAACTTCAGAATAAAGCTAACATTGTTAATGTAAAATCCCCCTATAAATTGGGAAGACCAAAAAAAAAAAAGTAGAAAAGTAGACAAAAGGTGTGAAAAGATAGTTCATATAGTTACTAAATATATGAACACATCCTCAAACTTACTTATAATAAGAGAAATGCAAATTAAAACAACATTGGAAAACTGTTTCTCATCTCCAAAAGTTCAAAAATATAATATGTTGGAAAGACATGTTTCTGCATGGAAGGCAGGAATTCTACCACTAAATTACTAGTACTGAGAAGAATACAATGGTACAACTCAGTGGACAGCAATTTGGAAATCTCCGTCAAAATTACATATGCATTTACCATTTGATCCAGCACTCCCAGTTTCAGGAAATGTTCCAAATATTCACTGGCAAAAATATAAGACTATTCATTGCAATTTTTAATAGCAAATCCTAGTTATATTACACATACACACACAATAACCAACTACAAGAACTAGTAAGTTTAGCAATGTTACAGTATACAATATTAATATATAAAAATTAATATTATTTTATACATTAGCAATAAACAACCAACAGTGGAATTTAAAAAAAAAAAAAAAAGTGTAAATGAGGATAAATCTGAAAAAGTATGTGCAAAACATGTACACTTGAAACTACAAACCACTGCTGAGAAAAATTAAAGACTTAAATAAATAGAGAAATATAACATATTCATGGAATAGAAGACTCATTATTGTCACAAGGTCAATTATCAACAATAAATAAACAAATTAACAAAATGCCAGCAGAGTTTTCTGTAGAAATTTGCAAACTGACTCAAAAATAAATATGGAAATCCAAAGGACCAAACACTTTAGAAAAGATGAATGAAGGTGGAGGACTTATACTACCTGAGTTCAAGTATTATTATGTTGCTGTTGTTGTTATGTGCCGTCCAGTCGGACCTGACTCATAGCAACCCCTCCTAGGGTTTCCAAGGTAGTATCACTACGGTAGATTGGTAAAGTGACCATCCAGTTTACCAAGCATGATATCCTTTTCCAAGGAATGGTCCCCTCTGACAATGTGATCAAAGTAGGTGAGAGGAAGTCTGGCCATTCTCACTTCCAAGGAGCATTCTGACTGTACTTCCTCTAAGACATATTTGTTCCTTCTTTTGGCAGTCCATGGTACTTTGAGTATTCTTCACCAACACCACAACTCAAAAGCATCAACTCTTCTCTCAACTCACTGCCTTCAGATCTGACTCATCGTGACTCCTCCTTGAGTTTCTGAGGTGGTATCACTACAGAATTGATTGCTCAATCTTCTTTCTGAGGAGTGGCTGGTAGGTTTGAACCGCCAGCCTTCTGGTTAGCAGTCAAATGCCTTAGGCACTATGCCAAGTTTTCCTTATTCATTGTTCAGCTTTCGCATTCATATGAGGCTATTGAAAACACCATGCTTGGGTTACTGCTCATATGAGTCTCCAAACAGACATCTTTGCTCTTCAGGTCTTTTGCAATTGGTTTTCCCCATGTGATATGTCATCTGATTTCTTGACTGCTGCTTCTGTGGGTGTTGATTGTGAATCCAAGTAATATGAAATCTCTGACAACCTCAATCTTTTCTTCATTTATCGTGATGCTGCTTATTGGTCCAGTTGTGAGGATTTTCATTTTCTTTATGCTGAGATATAATTCATACTGCAAACTGTAGTCTTTAATCTTCATCAATAAGTGCTTGAAGTCATCTTCACTTTCAGCAAGGAAGGTTGAGTCGTCTGCATATCGCAGGTTGTTAGTAAGTCTTCTTCCAAGTATGGTGCCCCATTCTGCTTCCTATAGTCCAGTTTCTCAGATTATTTGCTCAGCATACAGATTGAATAAGTATGGCAAAAGGATAAAAATATGACACACACCCTTCCTGATTTTAAACCATGCAGCACCACCTTGTTCTGTTCAAACAGCCTCCTGGTCTAAGTATAGGTTCCTCATGAGCACAATTAGGTGTTCTGGAATTACAATTCTTCTCAATGTTATCCACAATTTGTTATGATCCACACAGTCAAATGCTTTTGCATAGTCAAAAACACAAGTAAACATCTTTCTGGTATTTTTTGCCTTCAGCCAAAATCCATCTGACATCAGTAGTGATATCCCTCATTTCGTATGTATATGCTTAACGTATATAAAAAAACTCACCGCCATTGAATCGATCCTGACTCATAACGAACGCTCCTAGGGTTTCTGAGGTGACATGGAACTAAATTGCCCAGTCTTCCTTCCGAGGAATGGCTGATGGGTTTGAACTGCCAGCCTTCTTAACACATATGCATATATATATATAAATGACTTATATGCAGAATATTTTTTTTAAGAAAACAGCAAACAACCTTATTTTTCAATTGGAAGCATACTTGAACAGAGACTTCACAAAAGAAAATATCTAAATAGCCAGTAAGGATAGAAAAAGTTGCTCAACATTATTACTTATCAGGAAAATGAAAATTAAAACAAAAATTTTTTACACCTCATACACCAGAATGGAAAAAAAATAAAATCCCAAGTGTTAAAAAGGATGTTGAGCAACTGAAATTCTCAGATGTTGATGGCAGTGCAATTTGACTCAAACATTTTGCAAACAGTTTGGCAGTATTTGTAAAAGCTAAACATATGCCTACCCTATTATCCAGCAAATCCCAAAAGAAATGTTTAACCTGAAATGCATGTTCATATATACTGTCTTAGTATCCTAGGACTGTTAGAACAAAACACCACAAAATGGGTGGCTTTAAAGAACAGAAATTTATTTTCTCACAGCGCTAGAGATTACAAGTCTAAATTCCAAGCATCAATAAGGCCAGGCTTTTTTCAGATAGCCCTAGGGAAACAGCCTTCCTTTTCTCTTGTAGTTTCTGGGATTCCAGGTGTTTCTTTGTGCTGCTTGGCTAATAGAGGGATCCCCGCATGGCATCTTCCTTGTGTGATTGTGTCTGTGCCTGTTGTTGTTGTTGTTATGTGCTGTCCAGTCAAACCCGACTCATAGCGACCCCTCCTTGGGTTTCCGAGGCAGTATCACTACGGAAGTAGGATTGCCCAACCTTCCTTCC
>NW_006921912.1:2858415-2870024 GCF_000298275.1 Orycteropus afer afer | reverse complement strand
GGGTTTGAACCGCCAGCCTTCTGGTTAGCAGGCAAGTGTCTTAGCCACTATGCTACCAGAGCTCCCGTGTCTGTGCCTGCTCTCCCTTATTATAAGACCTCACTCAGAAAGGACTAGGACCCTCCCTACTCTGATAACGTCTCATTAAATTAACTGATAACATTTGCAAAGGAAAATCCTGTTTACTCAAACAAGGTCACATTGATAGGTACAGGGTTAGAACTCAACATACCTTTTGGGCGTACACAATTCAATCCATAACAGAAACTTTATTAACAATAGGCAAAACTTGAAACTAAATGTTCATTAACAAGATAAGTAATTAATTATTATATGTTCATATAATGGAATATTACACATCAATGACAAAATAGTAATCTACTGTACATGAAACAATATGAATAAATATAACAAGCTTTTGTTGAAGTAGAGTCAGAGACAATAGATACATGTTTATATGAAGTCAAAGAACAGGCAAAACTCACCTATGATGATGAAAATCAGAAACATGATAACTCTATGGGTTGGGGTTGAAAGCAGGTAATATTTACTGGAAAGAAACAAGAGGAAACTTTCTAAAATGGATGGAAATGTTCTATATTTTTTATCTAGGTACTAGTTACACAGGCATGAAAAATTCAATGAGCTATGCATTTAAGGTTCATGCTCTTTGCTATATGTTAGTTAGACCACAAATTTTTTAAAGAAGTGTTTCTGTTGTATTATATTACATACATTGCACTGTGTACCCACCACCCTACTCTATTCCCAAGTTCTATGTCACCTGAAAAAGAGGCATAAACAATCTTGTCTATCCTCTTCTTATCTGCTTACTCTTTTGATTGAAAAAGTAATGATGATCACTGAAAAGAATTACCTTAAAAGGTAAAACTAGGCATTTATCCACACTTAAACTTTTCCCCAATAGAAAAGTATTTTCCCAAGGAAATGTTTTCCTAAGTCAGATTTTCCTTAGTACTTCACTCTTGACAACTTAACATTGCCCTTCTAATTCTTTATATAAATCTGTTGTTGTTTTGTTGTGTGCCATTGAGTCTATTCCAACTCATAGACACTCTGTAGAAAGTTTCCTAGACTAAAATCTTTATGGAAGCAAATCACTAGGTCTTTTCTCCCACAGAGTGGCTGGTTTGCAGTGCCAGGTTTTAAGTTAGCAGCCAAACACTTAACCATTGCACCACCAAGAGTCCTTACATAAAGCTATACCTCCCTCTACATAATATTGTGGATTTATGAACCTATCCCAAGGTCTCTTATCCATATCCCCCCTTATTAGAATAACATGGCTGTCTCCAATACCGGAAAAGTTAATGGCAATTGCTTCTCCTAATAAACAATTTCTTGGTGCTGCACTAGTAACTAAATATATGCCCACAACTATCTACTGCTCTGTTACATCCTCTACATCAACACCGTCCAATAGAAAAGTAGTGTGAGCCACATGTGCAACTTTAATTTTTCTAGCAGATATAGTTTATTTAACATCATATATACCAACTATTATCATTTCAACATATTAAAAAAAAAAAAAAACACTGCCATTGAGTCAATTGCAACTCATAGCAACCCTCATAGATTTTCCAAGGCTGTAAATCTTTATGGAAGTATATTGCCCCATCTTCCTTCCATGGAGCAGCTGGTGGGTTTGAATTGTTGGGTTCCCCCCACGGCAGGGCTCCCCCAACCCAAGTCAGGGATAACACCACCCAAAATCACTCACGAAAGACATCTCTTGATGCAAAAGCAGGAGGAGTTTATTCGGAGTTCCAGCGCGCTGGGGCTTGACTCATATCCCACGCAGGGGCAGAGGAGTAGAGCCCTTAGCTTCCAACACACATACTATTTAAAGACATATTCGGAAAGGGCGGAGGAATGAGAGGGTGGTGAGGGTATCAGGGATTGGTTAGGGGACAGGGGTGGACAAAGGGAATTCCAGTGATAGGCCAGTTTATATTTCGGCGCGAATACAAAATACAAGTGATTGGTTATTTTAACATAGTTTTACAGGTCATTGGTGGGTTCATACTTTGGTTTTCTGGCGGGAGTGTGGATGACTGATGTAATTTTCCAGGAACTGGGGCCCGCCTTTTTACTGGTCTTAATGGTGGCCTCTCTTTGTCATGTTGAAACATTAAATTTTAATTCCACAGAATGACTGACCTTCTGGTTAGCAGCCAAATGCCTTACCCACTACACCAATATAAAAAATTATTAATGAGATATTTTACATTATCTTTATATTAATTCTTCAAAAATTCAATCTGTATTTTACACTTACATTTTATCCTTACAGTATGTCTCAATGTGGGTGACCATATTTCAAATGCTTAATAGCCATATATGACTGTTGTTGTTGTTGTTATGTGCCATTGAGTCGGACCCGACTCACAGCCACCCCTCCTTGGGTTTCCAAGGCAGTATCACTACGGAAGTAGATTGCCCCATCTGCCTTCTGAGGAGTGGCTGGTGGATTTGAACCGTCAGCCTTCTTCTTAGCAGTCAATTGCCTTAGCCACTATGCTACCAGAGCTCCCATATATGACTAGTGCTATCATATCGGATAGTGCAGCTGCCAATTATCTAGAACTACAGACTTCTACATGAGACCTCTAATACCCAAGGTAACCATTGAAATGAGACTCTACCTTCTCTTTGAGTCTTCAAATAATTTGATACTTCCATCCAGCATTTTTACACACTTTAAAATTATATGTCTCTTCTGTAGAAGTTCTATTCACTATACTGTGCCCCTAAGGATTCACACACCAAATCAGTGGGCACCATGCTTGCTTCTATATGGAACTTAGCATACTTCGTACTCACAAATTGCAAAATATATCACACACTTCTTTTGTCATTTTGCCAAGACCAGCTCAACCAAATATTTCACCTCCTACTTTCTTGCAAAATGTTACATATTAAAATTATCCTTTGAAAAGCTACATGAAATTGCTGTGAATATATTCATAATCTAAATGTGCTAGATCAATTAAAATTTAAAATAAAATAATCCAAGAAATAGGTGAAGCAAGAATCTTAGCATAAAGAGAAAAAAAAGTCAGATCAGGATTCAAAAGCCTGCCATCCAGTCTTACTGCTGGCACTAGGTAGCTGTTTTGTTTTGTTTTGTTCTGTTTTTTATGCTTTTGCACAATGCAAATATTTTTAATTTCCAAAAGTGTGAGGTTTTATAAGAAGGGGTTAGATCCTTGGATCCCCTTTCTCAATTGCAACTATTTTTCCAAGAGAAAGTTATTCTGCCCAAGGTTTTCTTCAGGGCAAACTTGACATCCTTATTCCTCAGGCTATAGATTAATGGATTGAGCATGGGTACAACGACAGTATAGATTAAGGAAGAAAATTTCCCTTGGTCAAGGGGTAAAATAGAAGGTGGTTTGAGGTACATGAAAACTCCAGACCCAAAGAAAAGGGAAACTGCAATTATGTGGGAGTTACAGGTACTGAAAGCTTTGGACCTGCCCTTTGTGGAGTTAATCTGGAGAATGCTGAAAAGAATGAAACCATAAGAAATAAAAATGGTGACAATTGGGCACACCAATGCCAATAGCAACAACAATAAAGACCACTAGTAAATTTATGTAAGAGCTGTTGCAAGAGAGCTCAAGTAGGGGAAGGATATCACACATATAGTGATTGACAAGATTGTTGGCACAAAAGATCAGAAATACAGTATTTACCATATGGATCATGGCTCCAAAAAACCCCATCCCATAGACACCTAACAAAAGGAATAAACAGACCTGGGGGGACATGGTGACTGTGTACATCAGTGGTTTACAGATGGTGGCATAGCGGTCATATGCCATCGCTGACAGGATGAAGAATTCAGAAAAGACAAAGAAACAAAAGAAAAAGAATTGAGTCATACACCCTACATAGGAGATGATGTTCTTCTTTGAGAGAAAACTCATCAGCATTTTGGGGGTGATGGTAGTGGAGTAACTAAAATCTATGAAGGACAAGTTAAAGAGGAAAAAGTACATGGGAATATGAAGGTGGGAATTCAACCCAATCAGAGTAATCAAGCCCAGGTTCCCCACCACAGTGATCACATAGAAACCAAGAAACAGGAAGAAGAGGGGCATCTGGAGTGCTGGATAGTTCGTTAAGCCCGCCAGGATAAACTCTGTCACAAAGGAGGAGTTCTCAGTAGCCATTCTTCTCTTGGTGAGTCTGTGAGGTAAAAAGAAAGGAGTCACTGAGCAAAAGAGAAAGACACACGCACAAACCACAATTCACCACACAATTCCCCATCTTGAGAATGGTATCTGAACAAATAGATTTTTTGTTTCCAAAGTAAGGCTTTTCCTTATACCTGTGTATCTGTCTTCATGGTCTTCAAGTGCATTTAACTATCCCAGTAACTGTCTGAGTGTGAATTCTGCCTCCATGTGTGGGCTGGTATGAGTAAGAAGAGGAGCCCCAAAGTTGAGGTGGGATGGCCTTCTAACTTTTATTGTGGCCCTCTTCTGTGTTTTTCCTATCCTTTCCAGAACTTGCTCAAGTTTATAAATTGTAGGGTCCTTCTCTACAGTGATTTTGAGGGATGGAAGCCTTTGACCCTGTCCTTACCTTCTACCTTAGGGTCAGTGCTGGCCAAAGTAGAAAGACAAGATTGTGCTTAGCTTAAATACCTCAAAGCCTTTAGTGCAAAAGCCATTGCTTTTAATAATAAAGGATATTAAAGAAAAAAAAGAAGGGGAAAATGAAGGGAAAAGAAAATATTTACTGAGAATTAACTATTAGATAGTTAATTAACTATTATGATCATTCCCACTTCACTGGGAGGAAAACGGACCTGAAAAATTTACCAAGTCTCAGTGCTACTCTTACAGCCAGAGATGAACTCAGCTGGCTGGCTTCTGTGATTTGAGCTCTTAACCACACTGTTGCAAGACTAACTGGTCTGGAAGGAATTCACACTCCTTCAGCTGGGAGCCCAAGTGCTGTTCTCTACCAGCTTTCATCCATCTCTTTTATGGAGATTCATATGCCCTGTGAAAAGAAGGTGATAGCTTTGAGCTCAGAATGCTCTGCTTTTGGTTCTATTTTGAAGATCTAAACCTTAATTTTATCTTGTCTCTCTTTCTGAGCTGAAGAACATGATCTCTGATTGTGGCTTTACCCTGAGACTCCTGTCCAGCTTCCAGGGATGAGACAGCATCCTTTCCTAAGTCCTATGCATAACAGGGGAATAGAGAGTTTTATTCTGAATTAGAAATTTTAGAGACTAATTACAGAGGGTCCCTTGGGATCACTGCCCCAGAGACTATCTGTCCTAAGGAAGAAGAAATATTTAATTCTTGATAATGCTTTACTTGGCTTTAGGGACTAATTCTTTCACTCAGGTTATGTCTTTCCAGCACAGTTAAGGACAAAGTGTTGGGGAGTGGGGGAAAATATTTGCAACTAAGTATTCAACACTTAACTGAACACTGTATCTGATACAGAACCTTCCTGCTGTCACCAAGGATTCAACAGCAGTATGCAAATTTTACCATGTTTATTCCTCCCAACAACCTTATGAATTAGGCCTATTAATCCCCATTTTAAAAGTGAAGAACATACACAACAGATAGGCTCCAGAATCTATTAACCAGAATGAGTCAGCACCTGGTCTATTCAAATCGAAACTCCATAGAGGAAAAGGGCCTTATTTAGTTTTTAAAGTAACCATAAGGGACTTAATGTAGGTGATTAGTTGTAACCAGTTTAGTATCCAGACATCAGTCCTGGCTACTCTAAATTCAACACATTGTCAAAACAGGCCTCAGAAAGGCATCTCATTCATATAAGAACTAATAAAATTTTGTGTAGCAACTTGCACTCTACACCCCTTACCAGGAATTTTTAAATATTAAGATGACAGATTTCACAGGCAAAATATAAATCTCTATTTGGAGGAATTTACACTTTGGTGTGCCAACGGACAGATATATTTTTGCTTCTGGGAATGGAAGAAGCCCTTTTAGAGTAGTTACGAAATCATACACAAATGCCACAGTTCATTTTTTTTTCCAGATAACTCAACTAAAACTACTGCACAGAGGCTTGTGTATGTTTATGAGTATTTCTGAACACATCAATGGGGACATTCTCACTTTCCTCTATGGTGCCTCATCTGTAGACTTACACTTGGAATTTTCCATGTACCAAAATGACTCTAATGAATCCCACTCCCTGTTCCCAATTAACTGCACAAATTTACAAATTGAAAATATACTTCATTTTCACAAAATTAAAATAAGCTTCATAGAGCAGGCTCTCCTTGAGACACAAAGGCAAAGAAGATATTAGGGGTTCTCTAGGATTTTCAAAGGGATTTTCTCGTTGATTCAGAGACCGTTGACATGGCAACTTCTTTTCAAAATCATCTGAACCAGGACTTCTCTAAAGCTATTTTCCCTGATAACTTAGCCAAGTTCAAGAAGAGAAAACACACACACACACACACAAAAAAAAAAAAAAACACCTATTTTGGCCATTTTCTACTTGTGCAGCATTGTCATCTTCCCAAATTTGAATGTCTCAAAAATGACCTCCTTCTTTTATTTATTTCTAATGTAAACTAATGCATATAATTTATATGTAACTTACATGGCATGTGAAGATACACATACAATAAAATGTCTTTACATATATGTCTCATTCATGTGTATGATTCCTGGTAGATCACTAAGTTGCACAAGTGTACTGCTTATCACTACTCATCATAAGAATCCCAGCTCCAATAAGAAATGCAAATGGTGAGACTTCAGTCAAGATGGCAAGATGGAGGAATAGGTGGACTACCTACACAGACCCTCTGCAACAAAGAAACAAGGGACCAGGTGAAATCAATATGGAAGATAATCCTGGAACACAGAGCTTTGAAAGGATTAAAGAAGTGGATTAAACTCCAACTAGTAGAAGAATCTGAATGAAAACAGTGAATAAGGGACAAACAAGGCTGTGGACTGTTGGCTGTCCTGATGGCATGGCCAGTTTGAATATCTACAAGTGGCATTCTGATCTGGGCAGCAACCTAAGAAATGGCTCTACTTGCCAAGTACTGCATGGACAATTGAACTGGTGACTGATGAATAGAAAGGAAAATAGTCAGTCAGAAAACAAACAGAGTTGTGGACTGTCAGCTGTCCTGAGGGTGTGGCCATTTTGAATATTTGCAAATGGCATTCCCATCCAGATAGTAACCTAAGAATAGGCTCTTCTTGCTGAGGACAGCTTGAGCAACCACAGTGGAGGTTGATGACTAGAAATGTGTGATATTCCCCTTGTTACTCTTGTATCCCACACACTCTTGGGAAATGGAGGTGTGGCCATCCCTCACTTCCACACATCTTCTGTACCAGCAGAAATTCTACTCTAGTCTGGGTGCCCTGACAGAACCCAGGTGCCAAATTCCCACCCAGTTTTGATTTTACTTATTTTAAAATTAATCTTTTATTCTTTCTCCTCTCTTCCATTATTATTTTTTTTCTCTTGCCCTTCCCTAGTTCTTCTTTTGCTATTTCATTTTTATCTCCTTTTTCTGATTCTCTTCTTTTTTCTTTCTTTTCCTCTTTTTGTTTTTGTTCTTCCCATATCTTGTATTTCTTTAACATTTTTCTCATTTTTTTATTATTCTTTTCCTCTTATTCTTTTCTCTTATTCCTCCTCCCTCAACAGATACTGATGATTATTTTTTTTCTCTTTCTTTTATTCTTTTTTATTTTTTGGTTCATTTATTGCCTTTTCTTTTTGTGTGTGTGGTATTGTTTTATGTGGTTTGTGTGTTTTGTTCTCTTGTTTGGGTTTGTTTGTTTGTTTTGTCTAACCAGGTGGAAGACAGCAAATGTGCCCACATGATCAAACCATACACATACCTTCTTTAGCTGGGTGAGGGCCGTGACTTGCTTCTGCACCAATAGATCTATGATAGTGGGTGACAAATAACAGCCCAAATTACACACAATTGCTCTTCATGAACACCTAACAGAGATCTGTACACACACTCTTATTGTCCATCATACTCACCAGGACAAAGGTGGTGAGTGCATAAGTGCTGCAAACAAGCAAATAGTCCTGCTCATTCAAATATATTAAAATAAATAAGTAAAAGAAAGCTGGGCAAATCACACCAACATACAATGACTAATTAAATGTAAATACAATTACATCACAATGTCACAAAGAAAACTGACCATCACAGTCCAAATAAGGAAGCAAAACAAAGTAGTACAAACAAGGGACTAGGATACAAACCCAGAAGAACTTCCTAAGCAATAAGTGGCATTGGAACTGCCTGATAAGGAATTCAAAAGAGTTATATTTAGGTATCTTCAATGGATTGAGAGACAGATCAAGGAAAACACTGACAAAATTAAAGAAAACACAGACAAAACTGTAGCACAATTTAGGAAAACAATACAAGAACAAACTGAAAAACTAAACAAAAAGTTAGAAATCAGACAAAAACAGCTAATTGAAATTCAGAAATTTAATACCAAGGTATCCACTTGCATAAAAATGAAACGAAACCCATGTCTCACCCCATATACAAAAACAGACTTAAATGTAAGACCCAAAGCTACAAATCTCATCAAAGATAAAATAGGGGCAAATCTTGTATTTGTTAAGTGCTGTTGAATAGGCTCCAACTTATAGTTACCCTATGTACCACCAGCCACTCCTCGGAAGGAAGGTTGGGCAATCCTACTTCTGTAGTGATACTGCCTCGGAAACCCAAGGAGGGGTCGCTATGAGTCGGGGCCGACTCGACGGCACATAACAACAACAACAACAACAACATGTACAACAGAACAAAATATGCCCAGTTCTGTGCCAGCCTCACAATACCTGCTATACCTGAGCCACTATGTCAATACATTTCATTGAGGGCTTTCCTCTTTTTTTTGACCTTACACTTTACCGAGCATGGTATCCTTCTGCAGGGAATGGCCCCTTCTGACAACATGACCAGAGTAGGTGAGATGAAGTCTAGCCATTCTCACTTCCAAGGAGCATTCTGGTTGCACTTCATCCAAAACAGATTTGTAAGTTCTTTTGGCGGTCCATGGTACTTTCAGTATCCACTGCCAACACCACAACTCAAAAGCATTAACTCTTTGGTCTTCCTTATTCACTGTCCAGCTCTCACATGCATATGAAGCAATTGAAAACACCATGGCTTGGGTTAGGCTCACCTTAGTCTTCAAAGAGATATCTTTGCTCTTCAGCACTTTAAAGAGGTCTTTTGCAGCAGATTTGCCTAATGCAGTACATTGTCTGATGTCTTGACTGCTGCTTCCATTGGTGTTGCTTATGAAACCAAGTAATATGAAATCTTTGACAACTTCAACTTCATTGAAACGTCAATGTTTTCTCCATTTATTGTGATGCTGCTTGTTGGTTCAGTTGTGAGGTTTTTTGTTTTATGTTAAGATGTAATCCATATTGCAGACTGTACTCTTTAATCTCATCAGTAAGTGCTTCAAGTCATCCTCACTTTCAGCAAGCACAGTTGTTTCATCTGCATATTGCAGGTTGTTAATGAGTCTTCCTCCAATTCTGACACAATGCTCTTGTTCATATAGTCCAGGTTCTTGGATTATTTGCTCAGCATACAAATTGAATAAGTATGGTGAAAGGATACAACCCGCATGCACTCCCTTCCTGATTTCGAACCGTTCAGTATCCCCTGGTTCTGTTTGAATGGCAGCCTCCTGGTCTGTGTACAGGTTCCTCATGAGCACAATTAAGTTTCCTAGAATTCTCATTCTTCTCAATGTTATCCATAATTGTTATAAGCAACACAATTGAATGCTTTTGCATAGTCAATAGAACACAAGTAAATATCTCTCTGGTATTCTTTGCTTTCAGCGAAGATCCATCAGACATCAGCAATGATATCCCTCATTCCACGTCCTCTTCTGCATCCAGCTTGCATTTCTGGAAGTTCTCTCTCGATATACTGCTGCAACCATTTTTGACATATCTTCACTAAGATCATACTTGTGTGATATTAATGTTATTGTTCAATAATTTCCACGTTCTGTGGAATCACCTCTCTTTGGAGTGAGTTCAAATATGGATCTCTTCCAATCAGTTGGCCAGGTAGCTGTCTTACAAATCTCTTGGCATAGCCAAATGAATGCCTCCAGCATGGCATATGTTTGTTGAAACATCTCAATTGGCATTCCATTATTTCCTGTAGCCTTGTTCTTCATAAATTCCTTCAGTGTGGCTTCAACTTCTTCCATCAGTACCATTGGTTCTTGATCATGTGCTACCTCCTGAAATGGATGAACACTGACTAATTCTTTTTGATATAGTGACTCTGTGTATTCTTTCCACCTTCTTTTGATGTTTCCTGCATCATTCAGGTAAGGAGAGGGAACCCAGGCCACACCCCACAAGCAGCAAGGCGGGAAAGTGGGAGAAAGAAGAGTAAAAGGCCAGGGAGGCCAGGACAGAGTGAGGAGTCAGCTGCAGGGATCCAGGTGAGGAGAGGGAACCCAGGCCATGCCTAACAAGTGGCAAGGCAGAAAAGCAGAACAAAGGAGAGGAAAGGCCTGGGGTACTGGGACAGAGTGAGGAGTCAGCTGCAGGGATCCAGGTAAAGGTGGTTGTAGAGGTTTCCAACAGCTAAGGGAGACAAACTTGTCTGTCTGTTTGTCCTACTGTGGTGATGTTTTGCTGTGAGTCTTGAGCTGTGCCATTGGTGTTTCAAACCCAGCGGGGTGCATAACTTGCACATGTATCAGCCCAGCTTGTAGACTGAGACAGACTAGGAAGAAGGAAGAGGTCATCCACCTCTCAAAGAACTAGGCAGGGAAAAACCTTATGAATAGCAAAGAAACACTCTCTGATCCATTACTGCACAACTTTATGAATAGTCTGGAAACATTGCCCAATACAGAGGAGGAGGATGAGTCACTTAGGTTAGAAGGCTCTCAAAATAGGACTGGGAAAGGGCTGCATCATCAGAATAAAATCAAGTTTATTCATATGGATAAGGTAAAGCTTTTGAGACCTCCATTTGCTGAAATGGCACCACTCAAATTGAGGAGAAACAGCAGCAAACATCCATTAATCATAAGAACATGAAATACACGAAGTATGAATCTAGGAAAATTGGAAATTATCAAAAATGAAATGGAACACATAAAGATTGATATGCTAGGCATTAGTGAGCTGAAATGGACTGGTTTTGGCCATTTTGAATCAGAAAACCGTATGGTCTACTATGCTGGGAATGACAGTTTGAAGAGGAATGGTGTGGCATTGATCATCACAAAAGATGTTTCAAGATCTGTTCTGAAGTACAATGCTGTCAGTGATAGGATAATATCCATACGCCTACAAGGAAGACCCATTAATACGACTATTATTCAAATTTATGTACCAACCACCAAAGACAAAGATGAGGAAAGATTTTTACCAAGTTCTGCAGTCTGAAATTGACCGAACATGCAATCAGGATGTGTTAATTATCACTGGTGACTGCAATTCAAAAGTTGGAAACAAAGAAGAATCACCAATAGTTGGAAAATTTGGCTTTGGTGACAAAAATAATGCTGGAACTC
>NW_006921912.1:2856875-2857997 GCF_000298275.1 Orycteropus afer afer | reverse complement strand
CTAAAGCAAATGGAAGAAATGATGAGATAAAAGAGCTAAACAGATTTCAAAGAGCAGCTCGAGAAGACAAAGCCAATTACTATAATGAAATGTGCAAAGACCTGGAATTAGAAAGCCAAAAGGGAGGAACACACTTGGCATTTCTCAATCTGAAAAAATTGAAGAAAAAAATCTAAGCCTCGAGTTGCAATATTGAAAGATTCTATGGGCAAAATATTGAATGATGCAGGAAACTTCAAAAGAAGATGGAAGGAATACACAGTCACTGTACCAAAAAGAATGGGTCAATCTTCATCCATTTCAGGAAGTGGCATGTGATCTAAAACCAATGGTATTGAAGGAGGAGGCAAGGATCATGGAGCTGGTACAGGATCAGGTGGTGTTTCGTTCTGCGGTGCATGGGGTCGCTAGGAGTCGGAAACGACTCGATGGCACCTAACAACAGCAGCATCGTTCAGTCTATTGCCCATAGAATCTTTCAGTATTGAAACTCAAGGCTTGAATTTTTTCTTCAGTTTTCTAAGCTTGAGAAATGACAAGTATGTTTCTCCCTTTCAGTTTTATAACTCTACGTCTCTGCACATTTCATTATGATAATTCACTTTGTCTTCACGAGCTGCTCTTTGAAATCTTCTGTACAGCTCTTTCATTTTGTGGATTCTTCCATTTGCTTTAGCAACTCTCCATTCAAAGGCAAGCTTCAGAGTTTCTTCTGACATCTATTAGGTGTTTTCTTCCTCTTGTCTTTTTAATGACCTTTTTGCCTTCTTCAAGGATGATGTTCTTGATGTCATCCCACAATTCTTCTAGTTTTCAGTCATTGGTGTTCAATGCATCAAATCTATTCTTTCGATGTTCTCTAAATTCAGGAGGGATATAATCAAGGTCATATTTTGGTTCTCATGGACTTCTTTTAATTGTCTTCCACTTCAACCTGAACTTGCATGTGAGCAGTTGATGGTCTGTTCCACACTGAGCTGCTGGCCTTATTTTGGCTGAAGATATTGAGCTTCTCCGTCACCTCTTTCCATAGATGTAGTCAATCTGATTCTTGTGTACGCCATGTGTATAGCTGCCATTTGTGTTGTTGAGAAAAGGTATTTGCAATGAATAAGTCATTGG
>NW_006921912.1:2854509-2856055 GCF_000298275.1 Orycteropus afer afer | reverse complement strand
AGAGAAATTTATCTTAGGAAAATGGCTCACACACTTACAGAAGCTGGCAAGTCCAAAGTTCCTGCATCAAACGTCAAGCTGGAGGCTTTTCCTGGCTCTTGCAACCTCAGGGGCTGAGGAGCTCAAGGCTGGCAGGCAATACACTGGCTGTTCATTCCAACAAATGATGAATCCAAGATATCCAGGCTGAATGGTGGACTATTCACTCACAGACAGTTGTAAGCAGCACAACAGAATCCCGATCCACAGAAGAATGTCTCTCTTCCCAGGATGTACTTGGATATACTGGAAGCAGGCCATGCCCCTAGGGAAACTCCCTTCAACAGATTGGCCACTCAGAACATAGTCATCTGATCCCATCATGGAAACAACCACACCACAACAGCTCAAACCACACAGAATTATGGTCTAGCCAAGTTGACACACAGCTCCAACTATCACACAGCTCTTCTCTAGTTGCATTTTGCGTGCCTTCTGACTGAGGGGCTCACCTTCCAGCACTATATTGGACAATGTTTCAGGGCTATTCATGAAGTTTTCTAGTAATATATCAGACAGTGTGTCAATGTTATTCATAACATTTTCACTGGCCAACTCTTTGAGAAGTGGATGACCCCTTCCTTCTTCTGAGTCTGTCTTAGTCTGGAAGCTCTGCTAAAACATGTCTACCATGGGAACTCTGCTGGTATTTGAAATACCAGTGGCATAGCCTCCAGCCTCCAGCCTCATAGCAATATGCAAGCCACCAAAGTATGACAAACTGATAGATGAATGGTAGGGAAAATCTAGAGGCCCTAATTTACAGGAAAAATAGACAGACTATCTAGCACAACCCAAAAAGTATAGGCAGTGGAATGGAAGCTATATGGCTGGGACCTTTTAAAAATTAAATTCCTATGCACATTGAAAGACTTCTCCAAAGGTATAAAAAGAGAACCTACAGACTGGGATACAATATTTGGCTATGATGTATCTGACAAGAGACTTATCACCTAAATTTATACAAAAAACACCTCAACACCAAAAGAGATAAACAATCTAAATCAAACATGGTCAAGGGACATGAACAGACACTTCACTAAAGATGATATACTGGTGGCCACATGAGGAGGTGCTCATGATCATTAGTCATTAGAGAGATGCAGATCAAAACAACAATGATCCTTGCCTCCTCCTTCAATACCATTGGTTCTAGATCATATGCCACTTCCTGAAATGGATGAAGATCAACCCATTCTTTTTGGTACAGTGACTGTGTATTCCTTCCATATTCTTTTGATAAATAAATTAATATTTAATTAATAACAAATTAAATATTGTTATTTAATTTAACAATATTAAAGTTCAACAAGACAGAAAACAACAAATGCTGGTGAGGTTGCAATGAGATTGGAACTCTCATACACTGCTGGTTGGACTGCAAAATGGTACAACCACTGTGGTAAATGGTATGGCATTTCCTAAAAAAAACTGAAAATAGAAATACCATTTGATCTAGAAATTCCATTACTAGGAATATACCCTAAAGAGGTGAGAGACAAGACAT
>NW_006921912.1:2827064-2850189 GCF_000298275.1 Orycteropus afer afer | reverse complement strand
CAAGAATGGCCAGACTTCGTCTCACCTATTTTGGTCATGTTGTAAGAAGGGACCATTCCCTGGAGAATGATGTCATGCTTGGTAGGGTGGAGGGTTGACGAAGGAGGGGGAGGCCTTCAACGAGATGGATTGATATGGTGGCTGCAGTGATGAGCTCAAGTATAGCAGGGATTGTGGGGCTGGTGCGGGATCGGGCAGTGTTTCATTCTGCTGTGCATGGGGTCACTATGAGTCGGAAATGACTCGACGGCACTTAACAACAACAACAACAAATGCTGAGTGAAATAATTCAGTCAATGAAGAACAAATATTTTATGAGCCCACTGGCCACTCCTCAGAAGGAAGATGGGGCAATCTACTTCTGTAGTGATCCTACCTCAGAAACCCAAGGAGGAGTCACTATGAGTCAGGTCCTACTCGACGGCACATAACAACAACAACAACAACATGAGCCCATTATTGTAAAAAGTCAAGGAAGGGTTTACTTGGGAATGGGCTCCCACTTTATAGGTTACTGAGGATGGAAGGGAAGTGGAGAGAAAATTTTGGACTTCTTGGTGGTCACATGCTGATTTGGGTAAGAGGAGGGATAGTATGGAAAGAGTCTATCACCAGCATGATGACATTGGGAAAAGGAAGGACACTGAAACATACACATAAGATATAGACGACAGAAGCAAAAACTAGTATATGCACAATACAGTATTACAACTAACACCAAACACCAGGCTACCGATAAATGCATAGACAACTGAGAAGATCAGGTGGGCATCAGTGAGCAAGAACATATCCTAGACCAAGGATAGATTTAGCTGAAGATAATCTTACAAAGACACCAGTGATACAAAATTAGCCACACTCATTACAGAAGCAACAGAAGACAGAGTTGGAGTAACCTCTCAGAGACAACCAAACACCTTGGGAAAGAGAACCACCAGGTATGCTGACTCAGGACCATAGTATTGGGGCTCAATTGACACAGTATAGTACATAACAATCTTATTCCACAACATATTTTGGTGAGTAGTGACTGGGATCTTAAAAGCTTTTGAGCAGCCATCTAAGATGCAACTATTGGCCTCCTCTTATCAGAAGCAAAGAAGATTGAAGGGTATTTGGAAACAATTAGTGCAAGGATATGATGGAACTCAAGACCAGAAGAACTAGATGGTACCCAGCTACCAGTGCCAACCACTCAGGAAGGAATCAAAACTGGAGATCCTGAATAGAGTGGGTAGAAAAATGTGGACCAAAATTCAAAAACATAAAAATGACCCATATTACTGGTTGGATGGAGTCTGGTGGAATCTATAAGACTATGGTCCTGGGATCCCTTTTGGGCCTAGGATTGGATTCATTCCCAAGGATTGGAAAGACCCAACCTTAGAAAGACTTACATGCAGTACACCTACCCCAGGGTGATGCACCCACCTACTTTAGGGAGACACATTCCTTAGAGCAACTGGCCATGGGACACCAGAGAAGCAGCATTCACATGGAGGGAAAGCTGGCTAGACAGGAGTGCATAGTTAAGAAGGGCACAGGGAGGGGGTTGTCACAGGGATGGGAGGGGAGGAAAGTGTGTTATGGTAGAGGATGGTAATTGGGGCATGGAATCAAATGTACATGGACTGTTGAATGTAAAACAAATTTTGCTCTGTAAATTTGCACCCAAAGCACAATTTAAAAAAAAAAATGCACAAACAGCAGAAGATGAACTAGATGATTGGGACTTTGTAGATATTAAATTCTTCTTTAGAAAATACTTCTGCCAAAGAGTAAAGACAATATCTACAGATTGGAGAAAAAAAATATTTGGTAACAACATATCTGACAAAGGACTTATCTCTAAAATTTACAGAAAAATCCAACACTTCAACATCAAAAAGACAAACAATCCAATTAAAAGATGGGCAGAAGCCATGAACAGACACTTCACCTAAGAACATATCCAGTCAGCCAAAAAACACATAAAAAATGTTTGTGATCATTAGCTAATAGAGAGATGCAAATCAAAACAACAGTGAGATATCATCTCACCCCAGCACTAACTAATAGCAAAGTTCAACAGGATAGAAAATAACAAATGCTGGCAGGATGTGGAAAGATTGGGATTCTCATACACCACTGGATGGACTGTAAAATGACAAGTAATAAGGCACAGTTCCGATGTTACCAAACCACACGGCAGGCCATTAATTCAAATCCATAAAAGTTCCCAAGGTTGGAAAAGCATGGCAGGCTGCTGAACAATGACATGGCTCCATTCAGGGTTCAAGCATGCCATAGGCTTGAAACTGTTCCCCAAAGCTTCTCCTTATATGCAGGAAGCAGACCACACCCTAAGGCAGCGACTCAGCTGCTCACAGTAGATTCCACAACGGAATTGATTACCAGTCTCATCATGGGGAATACTACATCCAGCTGCCCAGACACTCAACCAGACCCAGTCAGTTGACACACAAATTTAACTACCACAGTAATAACAAGCATTAATCTATGGGTAGATACATAGGTAGACAAGCTGAGTTATCAGGTATATCCAGGCAAGAGATTCTCAGGGCTATATATAAGTTTGGCAGATGATACTTCTACATACATATTTTTTATACGCTATAAGAATGTTCATATATGTAACAGAGCTAAAAGAGACCAAGTTATGATAACTTTTTAGTCATAGCAGCCATATTGAGGGAGCGAGGTGTTGGGCCCCTGGGCTTGGGACCACAGTTGCAGGGTATATCAAGCTCAATTGACATAAAATACTACACAAAAACATTATTTTACATCCTACTTTTGTCAGTAGCAACTGGAGTCTTAGAAGCTTGCCAGTGGCCATTTAAGATGCAACAATAAGTCTCTGCTCATCTGGAGCAAAAATGAATGAAGAAAACCAAAGACATATGGAAACAATTAGTCCAAGGGATTAGTGGACCATGTGAATCTCACCCTACATGACCCTGAGACCAGAAGAACTAGATGGTACCTGCCTACCATTATCAACCTCTCAGAAAGGGATCAGTGTAGGAGATCCTGGATAGAGTGGGAGAAAAAATGTGGAACAAAACTCAAAATCATAAAAAGAGACTGGTGAAACCCTTGAGTCCCTAGTCACACTTATGACCTGGAATTGAACTCATACCCATTGCTTCCAGCCAAACAATAGACAGGTGTATAGGATAAACATTTACACCAGGTGTATAGGATAAACATTTACACCAGGTATATAGGATAAACATTTACACTACTTAAAGAGTTCTGGTGCCACAGTGGATAAGGAATTTGGCTGTTAAACAGAGGTTGGTGATTGAAACCCACCAGCTGCTCTGCAGGAGAAAGATGAAGCAATCTACTTCCATAAAGATTTACAGCCTTGGAAACCCAAAGGGGGTCCAAATAAGTCAAAGTCAACTTGAACACATTGGGTTTGGGCTTGGTTTTTGGTTTACATTCTAAGGAACAATCAACCATGGGAGAGCAGTAATTGCACAAGGAGATAACTCAGAGGGCAGGAATACATGGGAAAGAAGGACACAGGGAAAAGGTAGCCAGCCACAGGGAGGAAATGGAAAGAGGGCTGTTACAATGTGAGGATTGCAATCAATGCCATGAAGCAAAATGTGTATGAACTATTGTATGGAAAATGAATTTGCTCTGTAAACTTTCACCTCACTCACGATTGAAAAAAAAAAAAAGTATAAACAAGGACAGAGTGATAAGATGGTAGCTGAAAGGTTTTCTTGTGAAATAACCTTCATGGGCAGGGAGAGAAAGTGGGAAGAGAGCTGTTACATTGTGGGAAATTGCAGTCAAGGAAGACAAAATGTGTATGAAGTGCTTAGTGGAAAATGAAATTGCTCTGTAAATTTTCACCCAAATCACAATTAAAAAAAAAAAAAAGAACCTTCATTAGCTCCAGAGAAAGTAAATAGAATTAATCATTCAGCAGTCATGTGAGTTTGTATTATAGTCAGTTTCCATAAGTAGATTTTTGAATATTAATAAGTAAAGTATAAAGATATAAAGGACATTGTTAGTGCCAGAAAGAGGCTTACAGTCTGATAGAAACATCTCCCACACATTTTCACCTTATTTTTGTCCCTTCACATTTCACACTTCCTAGAGTTTAGTGCTTAATATTCTGTACTTTTGCTATTTCCTAAATTCTTGAAAAACTCATATATTTCATCATTACAATAACCTCTCTAAGCGAGAGTTGTGTCTTGAGTTCTGAATTTTCTGTTAAGTTTCGTTTTTGTGTCTCTAAACTCTCTTATAGGAGCTCTGGTGCTTAAGGTGTTTGACTGCTAACCAGAAGGCTGGCAGTTCTTTGGAAGGATCCAACCATTCTTTGGAAGGATGATTGGGCAATCTACTTCCATAGAGATACTGCCTCAGAAACCCAAAGAGGGGTCTCTATGAGTTGGAATCAACTCCATGGCAGTGAGTTTGGTTTGGTTGGGAAGCTCTTTTATGGATATTTCAAAAAGACTATCCTGTGGTCATCACTTAAATCATAAAGCACAAATATGAACACATTTTCCTTTCCCCAAAGGTAGATAACTTCCTACCCTCTCCATTTACTTATGTGGTTGTATCCAATGATGGGTGTTCCTGGGAAATGCAAACAGTTAACATGCTTGACTGCTGCTAACCAAAAGGTTGGACCTTCGAGGCCTTCCACAGGCACCTCCAAAGAAAGACCTGGTGATCTACCTCTAAAAAGGCAGCCATTGAACAAAATACTGAAAAGGTAGAAACAATCTACCTATCAACACATGAATTGATAAAAAAAATTGTTGTAATACATACAATGGAATACTACTCAGCCAGTAGAAAAAATTAAGTCTTGATACATGGATGGAACTTGAAGACATTATATTGAGCAAAATAAGCCAATCACAAAAGGACAAATATTATATGACCTTATCTATATAAAAAGACAACAAAAGGCTAATGTATAGAGAACAAAGTTTACTAGTGATTACCTGGGGCAGGAAAGGAGGAAAGGGAGGTTAAAAGTGATGGAAAAATACTGTAACTGCTGTCAATTCATTGGACACCTGAAAAAAGTTGAATTGTTGAAAGTTGTGTAGTAGATGTCCTTACCACGATAACAAAAAAAAGAGTAGGTGCTGAGACTGCTTGCGTACAACTGAACACCTCATGGAATTTGGTTCTTGGTTTGGGGGTTTCATGGGACATCCAGTTAATTACCATAATAATGTGTTTAGTGCTTCTATTCTACCTTCTGGTTCATTACAAAGTGTGTAGGGTCTTATAAACTTAAAAGTGGACATCCAAGGTACAAAAATTGGTCTCTATTCACCTGGAAAACCAGAAGAGTATGGACAGTCAGGGTTAGAAGAAGGACATGGAATGTGTGGCTAATTGCCTCCATGAACAACTGCCACCTTTGGCATGAAAACCAGAACTGGATAGCGCCTGGCTACGATAAAGAACATTTTGGTCAGAGATTCCACAGAATAATCTTGATCAAAGAGGGGAAAATACAGAACAGAACTTCATATTCTCATGGACTCTAGACTACCTGGAGCCATGGAGGTTGGATGAAACCCTGAAATTATTGCCCCAAGATAACCTTTAAATCTTAAACCAAAAATATCCCCTGAAGACTTCTTAAAACCAAATAATAGTTTAGCTTAACTGGTAGAGAAGGTCTGCCTTAAGCATTATGCACTTTTAAGAACTACCTATATGGAATAAAATTGACAACAGCAACTCAAAAGATAAGATAGGAACTTTAGGGGGTAGTGAGTTAATGTTAGTAGTGAAGGAACAAATCAAAAAAGGAAGGTGAGAATGATTGTGCAATTCAAAGAATATAATCAATGTCACTGAATTGCAGATGTAGAAACTGTTGAACTGGTCCATCTTTTGCTATGCATGGTCTCAACAGCAACAACCAAATAATAAAATGTAGAAGGAAAAAAAGCAGACATTAAAAACCCTATGGAGCATAGTTCTAGTCTGACATATATGAGGTCATGAGTCAGAGTCAACTCTACTACAACTGGTAACTGTTATCCAACGGTGAGGAGGTAGAGGGTAGAATTCCTAAGTCATTGTAAGTCTTAGTTTGGGGGGATAGTTCAAGTTTATGCCCATATACCAACAAAATTATTAACTCACTCTTTCACTCTAAAATGTATTCTATTTGAATGACAAGAATTCAGAGCATCAACTTTGGAATCTGGCAGACTTCACCACAAATCCTGACTCTGATTTTAGGATATTTTTTTAACTTCTTTAATTATTATTATTATTAAGAAAAACTATCTTCTTGGATTCAAGTGGTGTCAGAATAGGCTAGAACAGGAAGACAGTGAGGCAGAGAACTCAATCAAAAGACATTATACAAGGAGTGAAAACATATAGCATGTGTACCATATATTATGATTTTTTTTAACTTTTTTAAAAAAAATTTAAGAGTTTGTTTTACATTCAACATTATGTGTACATTTAGTTTCACTCCCCATTTACCATACCCAACCCTAACCCAGTCCCCTCCCCTCCCTGCCAGTAACCCTCCCCTGACCATGTCCTTCATACTTATGCACATTTGTTTGTCATGAATTTCCTCCGTGTGAATGTTTCCCCTTTGGTGCCCCATGGTCAATTGCTCCAAGGGATGCATTTCCATAGAGTATGTGGGTGTGTCACCCTGGGTTTAGTTGTTTGCATGTACATCTTGTTTACTATTGGGCTGAGAGCCAGCCCTTGGGAGTGAGCTTTATTCGGGCCCAGAATGTATCCCAGGACCATAGTATTGGGGGTCTCACCAGACTCCATCTATGCAGTAATTCTGGTCATTATTGAGTTTTTGGATTTTGTTCCACGTTTTTCCTCCCACTCAATTCAGGATCTCCAGATCTGATCCTTTACTGAGTGGTTGGCATTGGTAGCTGGGCACCATCTAGTTCTTCTGGTCTTGAGGGCCATCGTGTCCTAGGGCTGATAGCTTCCAAATGCCCTTGGTTTTTTGTTTTGTTTTGTTTTGTTTTGCACTCTTTTTTTGCTTCTGACGATAGGAGACCATTAGCTGCATCTTAGATGGCCACCTGAAAATTTTAAGACCCCCCTCACTACTGACTATTTTTTAACTTTTTATTGTAATTTGGGTGAAATTTATAAAACAGATTTGTTTTACATTCAACAGTTATATACATTTTGTTTTATGATACAGGTTACACTTCCCACAGTATAACATCTCACCTCCCACTTCTGGTGGTTATAATTTCCCTGTGTCCTTCTTGCTTATGCATTCCTGCCTCCCTGCCTTTCTCCCTGTACAAATGCTGCCCTTCTGATCTGCCATGGTCTATTGTTTTAAGGTGTGTGTCTCCCAGGTGTAAGTGTTCAGCTCATAGGCCTGTCTATTGTTTGGCTGAGAGCTAAGTCATAGAGTGAGTTCGATTCCAGGCCTGAAGCCTGGTATTTTTTATTATTTTGAATTTTGTTCCACATTCTTCTCTCATTCTATACAGGATCTCTGATTTTGATCCTTTTGGAGTGGTTGGCATTAGAAGGTAAGCACCATCTAGTTCTTCTGGTCTCAGGATCATATAGGTTGACGTTCTCATGGTCCATTTGTCCTTTGGACTAACTGTTTCCATGTGTCTTTGATATTCTTCACTCTTCTTTGATCCAGATGAGGACAGATGAAAAATTGCCACTTTTATGGCCACTAGCAAGCTTTTAAGAGCCCAGTTGCTACTCACCAAAGTAAGATGTAGGACATATTTTTTTATACCATGCTGTGCCAGTTGAGCTTGATGTCCCCCCCCCCAACAATGGTCCCCAACCTGCAGACTCAGGGACCCACTCCTCAAGGTACTTATTTGTAGCTAAAAAGTTATCCTGTTATATTTAAACTGCTTATGAAACTTTTTATACTACATAGAAATATATATGTAGGAATATTGCCTACCAAACTTATGCATGGTCATGGGTGTGTTCCCATTTGCCTATCCATTCCTGATCCTCTTGCCTGACTACCTATTTATGCACTTGTAGATTAGTGCTTGCTGTTACTGTTAATGCAGTATTGTATATGCAATAGTATTTGCCTTCATTGTCTATACCTCTTGGGAACCTCTCCATTTCTTCCTTTTCCTTAGTGATACTGAGCTACTCAAAGGCTTTTGTTATACTGCTTTCCCCTTCACCCATATCAAACCTATCTCCTAATTATCCATCTACTTTCCTGTCTTCCCATCACCTCCCACCTCTGGTAACCAACAAAAAAAAATTTCCTTCCTTGTGTAAACCTTTCCTTGACTTTTTACAAAAATGGACTCATATAATATTTGTCCTTTTGTGACTGACTTTTTTCACTCAGCATAATGTTGTCCAAGTTCATCCATGTTATGAGGTGGTTCGTGTATTCTTCATTATTCTTTAGTGTTGCATAGTATACCATTGTTTGTATGTGTCATAGTTTGGTAA
This sequence comes from Orycteropus afer afer, assembly GCF_000298275.1. Taxonomy (NCBI): domain Eukaryota; kingdom Metazoa; phylum Chordata; class Mammalia; order Tubulidentata; family Orycteropodidae; genus Orycteropus; species Orycteropus afer. Next base: position 2,841,720 of record NW_006921912.1, on the reverse strand, counting down.
TCCATTCATCTGTTGATGGGCATTTAGTTTGTTTCCATATATTTGCTATGGTAAATAATACTGTGATGAAAATGAGTGTGCATATATCTATTTGTGTACTAGATCTCACCTCTTCGGCATATATTCCTAACAATGGGAATTATTCCCATTATTAGGATCCTAATTCTGGATCAAATGGTATTTATATTTCACACTTTTTAAGGAAGCACCATATCATTTTCCACAGTGGTTGTACCATTTTTTTTTTTTTTCTTTTTTTTTTTTTTTTCATTGTGATTTGGGTGAAGATTTACAGAGCAAATTCACTTTCCATACAGCAGTTCACACACTTTGTCTCATGTCATTGACCACAGTTTACCACAATGCAACAGCTCCCTTCCCACTTCCTCCCCATAGTTACCTCTTCCCAGTGTCCATCCCTCCATACTCTCCTGCCCCCTGAGCTGTCTCCCTGTGCATAAGCAGCCCTTCTTTCTCCCATGATTGTTCTCTCCAAGGCGTGTATCTACTTGAGGTAAATGTTTAACTCACATGCCTGTTTTTGTTTGGCTGGAAACCACAGGTGTGGGTTCATTCAATTCCAGACCTGAAGGGTTGTACCATTTTACAGTACCACTAGCAATGTATGAGAATTCCAATCTCTCCACACCCTCACCACATTTGTTATTTTCTACCTTCTTGAACTTTGCTATTATTGCTGGAGTGAGATGACATCTCGTTGTTTTGATTCGCATCATTCTAATGGCTAATGATTGAGAGCATTTCTTCATGTGTTTGTTTGCTGCCTGAATATCTTCTTCGGTGAAGTGACTGTTCATAACTTCTGCCCATTTTTTAATTGGATTGTTTGTCTTTTTGATGTTGAGGTGTTGAAATTTTCTATAAATTTTAGAGATCAGTTCCTTATTGGATATGTCACAGCCAAATATTTTATTCCAATCTGTAGGCTCTTTTTTACTCTTTTGGAGAAGTCTTTTGATGCACACAAGAATTTAACTTTTAGAAAATCCCACTCATCTAGTTTCTCTTTTGCTGTTTGTACATTTTTACTTATGTTTGGTAGTCTATTTATGCCGCAAACTAGGGCCCCTCAGTTTGCTCCTATTTTATCTTTGATGAACATTATAGTTTTGAGTTTTACACTTAAGTCTTTGATCCATCTTGAGTTCATTTTTGTATATGATGCAAGGTATGGATCTTGTTTCATTTTTCTGCAAATGGATATCCAGTTTTGCCAGGACTATTTTTTAAAGAGACTATCTCTTCCCCATTGTGTGGGTTTTGGCTTTTTATCAAAGATCAGCTGACCAGAGATTAATGCTTCTATTTCTGTGTTCTCAATTCTGTTTCACTGGTCTAGTGTCAATCATTGTGGTAGTTATGTTTGTGTGTCAACTTGGCTGGGCCTGGTTGAGTGGCTGGACAGCTGGTGGTAGTTATTCCCCATGATGAGACTGGCAATCAACTTCATGGTGGGATCTACTACAAGCAGCTGAGTATAATGGTGTCTTTGCCTTTGGGATGTGGTCTGTTTCCTGTATATAAAAAGCCTTGGGAGTGGTCTCTAGCATATGGCATGCTTGGACCCTGCATGTAGCCTTGTCATTGTTCAGCAGCCTGCTATGCTCTGCTGACCTTGGGACTTACAATGGACTTAAGTTAATGGCCTGCCATGTGATTTGGTAACATCAGTACTGTGCCTTTTTACTTGCCAACCTTGGGCTTGGCAGCCTCAGCAGCCAGTAGCTATCTGAGTGAATAAATGCCTCTAGCTCCAGTGGGCTGGGAGCAGGAGGCAGAGCTGGACCCCAAGATTGAGGGACTTTCACCCAGCCACTAGAGCCTGGCACTTTGAACTCAGACTTCTAGCCTTCCAAACCATAAGAGAATAAACTCCTCCTTGTTAAGACCATCCAATTTGTGGTGTATTCCTGTCAGAGCAGCACTATGTAACCAGAACAATCATTGTACCACTATCAGTACAGTAGTTTTTACTACTGTGGCTGTATTGTAGGTTTTTGAGATGGAGTAGTGAGATCTTTTTTTTCTTTTGTCCATCAGTAGTGCTTTGCTTATCTGTACTGTCTTTCCTTTCTATATATGATTAATGATTGGTTTTTCCATGTCATTAAAGAATGTTGATGGAATTTGGATTGGGATTGCATTCAACCTATAGATTGCTTTGGGTAGCATTGACATTTTCACAATGTTCAGTATTCCTATTAATGAACATGGGAAATTCTTCCATTATGTTTATAGTTTATAGTTTCTTGTAGTAGTGTTTTGTAGTTTCTTTGTATAGGTCTTTTGTGTCCCTGGTAAGATTTGTTCCTAAGTATTTTGTTTTCTTGGTAGCTATTATAAATGGTATTGTTTTTCTTATTGCCTTTTCAGAGATTTCTTTGTTGATGTAGAGGAATCCAACTTATTTTTGTATGGCAATCTTATATTCTACCACTTTGCTGAAATTTTCAATTAGTTCCAGTAGTTTTCTTGCTGAGTATCTTGGGTTTCCTATGTATATAAACATGCCATCTGCAAATATAGATAGTTTTACTTCTTCTTTACCAATCTGGATAATTTTTATTTATGTTCCTTGCTTTATTGCCCTGACTAGGACTCCCAAAACAATGTTGAATTGAAGTGGTGTTACAGGGCATCCTTGTCTGGTTCCCATTCACAAGTGGAATGCTTTGAATCTCTCTCCATTGAGAATAATGTTGGCTCCTCATTTTGTGTAAATGCCCTTTATTATGTTGAGAATTTTCCTTCTATTCTTATTTTGCTGAGAGTTTTTATCAGGAATGGGTGCTGAATTTTATCAAATGACTTTTCTGCATTGATTGATATGATCATATGGTTCTTTCCCTTTGTTTTATTTATGTGGTGGATTATGTTGATTGTTTTCCTAATGTTAATCCATCCTTGCATATCTAGTATGAATTCTAATTGGTCATAGTGTATTATTTCTTTGATATTGTGTTGGATTCTGTTGGTTGTGATTTGGCTGAAGATTATAGCATCTACATTCATGAGGGATGTTGGTCTGTAGTTTTCCTTTATAATGGTGTCTTTGCCTGGTTTTTGTATCAGGGTTATGCTTGCTTCATATAATGAATTTGAAAGTGTGCCATCCTTTTCTATTTTCTACAATAGCTTGAGTAGGATAGGTGTCATGTCTTCTGTTAATATTTCATAGAATCTCCAGTGAAGCCATATGGGCCAAAGTTTTGTTTTGTTTTTTGTGAGGAAATTTTTTGTGATCTGCTTAATTTCTTCCTTTGGTAAGAGTCTGTTCAAATTTTCTACCTCACTCTGTACTAGTTTTGTTGTTGTTGTTATGTGCCGTCGAGTCGGCCCTGACTCATAGCGACCCCTCCTTGGGTTTCCGAGACAGTATCACTACAGAAGTAGGATTGCCTAACCTTCCTTCTGAGGAGTGGCTGGTGGGTTTGAACCGCTAGCCTTCTGGTGAGCAGTCAAGTGCTTTAGCCACTATGCTACCAGAGCTCCTCTACTAGTTTAGGTAGGTCTTATTTATCTAGAAATTTGTCCATTTCTTCTAGATTTTCAAATTTGTCAGTGTACAATTTTTCATAGTATTCAGTTCTTATCAATTTTATTTCAGTTGGTCCTGTTGTGATGTTGCCCATTTCTATTATTAGTGTTATTTGCATCTTCTTTTTCTTTTACTTAGTTAAATTTGAGAGTGGTTTGTCAATTTTATTAATCTTTTTTTAAGAACCAGGTGCTAATCATTGATTTTCTCTATTGTTTTCTGTTTCATTTATTTTTCCTTTGAATGTAGAATAGCTAAAGCAAATGGAAGAAATAATGAAAGACCTGAACAGAAGATTTCAAAGGGCAGCTCAAGAAGACAAAGTAAAGCATTATCATGAAATGTGCAAAGACCTGGAGTTAGAAAACTGAAAGGGGGGAACACACTTGACATTTCTCAAAGTGAAAGAACTGAAGAAAAAAATCAAGCCTATAGTTGCAATATGGAAGGATTCTATGGGCAAAATATTGAATGATACAGGAATTATCAAGAGAAAATGGAATGCCTACACAGAGTCACTATATAAAAAAGAGTAATTGGTCCATATTCAAGTATTTCAGGAGGTAGTATATGATCAAAAACCAATGGTAATGAAGGAAGAAGTCCAAGCTGTGCTGAAGGGATTGGCAAAACACAAGGTTCCAGGAATTGATGAAATACCCATTGAGATGTTTCAACAAATGGACACAGCACTGGAAGTGCTTACTCATCTATGCCAAGAAATTTGGAAGTCAGGTGCCTGGCCAACTGGCTGGAAGAGACTGATATTTGTGCCCTCCCAAAGAAAGGTTATCCAACAGAATGTGGAAATTGCTGAATAATATCACTAATATCACATGCAAGTAATATTTTGCTGGAAGTAATTCAAAACCTTTTGCAGCAGTATATTGACAGGGAACTTCCAGAAATTCAAGCTGGATTCAGAAAAGGATGTGGATCATGGGGTATCATTGCTGATGTTAGATGGATCTTGGCTGAAAGCAAAGAATGCCAGAAATATGTTTACCTTTGTTTTATTTACTATACAAAGGCATTCAACTGTGCAGATCATAACAAATTATGGATAACTTTGTGAAGAATGAGAATTCCAGAACACTTAATTGGGATTATGAGAAAACTCTGCTTAGAATAAGGGGCTGTTGTTCAAGAGAACAAGGGATACTGCATGGTTTAAAATCAGAAAAGATGTGAATCATGGTTGTATCATTTTACCACATATATTCAGTCTGTATACTGAGTAAATAACCCAAGAAGTTTGACTCTATGAAGAAGAACATGTCATCAGAATTGGAGGAAAACTCTTTAACAACCTTCAACATGCAGATGACACACCTTGCTTTCTGAAAGTGGATATAAACTTTCAGCACTTTATGGATAAGATCAAAGAAAGAGTACAGTGTTTAGTATGGATTATAACTCAACATAAAGAAAATGAAAATCCTCACAACTGGACCAATAAGCAACATCAAGATAAACAGAGAACATAATGAATTTGTAAAACATTTCATTTTACTTGGATCCACAATCAACACCCATGGAAGCAGCAGTCGAGAAGTCAGACATCATATTCCACTGAGCAAATCTGCTTCAAAACACCTCTTTAAAGTGTTAAGAATCAAAGATGTCACTTTGAAGACTAAGGTGTGTCTAACCCAATCCATGGTATTTAGAGTCATCTCATAGACATGTGCAAGCTGGACAATGAATAAGGAAGACAGAAGAGTTGATGCCTTTGAGTTATGGTGTTGCTGGAAAATACTGAAAGCACCACAGGCTGCCAGAAGAATGAACAAATCTGTCCTGGAAGAAGTGAAGCCAGAATGCTTAGAAGTGAGAATGGCCAGACTTCATATCACCTACTTTGTTCATGTTTTCAGAAGGGACTCTTCCTTAGAAAAGGATATCTTGCTCAGTAAAGTGGAGGGTCAGTAAAAAGGAGGAAGACCCTCAATGAGATGCATTGACGCAGTGGCTACAATGGTGGACTCAAGCATAGCAAGGATTGTGAGGCTGGCACAGGACCAGGCAGTGTTTTATTCTGTTGTGCACAAAGTCATTATGAGTCAGAGCTGACTCGATGGCACCTAACAATAACAACAGTCTTCATCCAATTTCTGGTCACTTTTCAATCTCCTTCAAGAACTAAATATTGATACAGCACTGGTTCCATCCTTTACCTTCTTTTTACATCCTACCTACTTTCCCTGAAATATTTACATCCTGCCTACTTTCCCTTTTGACTTGCAAGTCTGTCTTTCTAGTCTACATGTTTATTTGACCACACAGGACACACCTAAAATTCAACACTTTGAAAATTGAAATCAAGTCTTTCCTCAAAAATTTTCTTCTTCTCTTACATTCCCTATCTCAATAAATGATACCATTTTCCAGTTTCTCAATAACCTATATCAATGTTGTTGTTGTTGTTGTTGTGTGCCATCAAGTCAGACCCGACTCATAGCGACCCCTCCTTGGGTTTCCGAGGCAGAATCACTATGGAAGTAGATTGCCCCATCTTCCTTCTGAGGAGTGGCTGGTGGGTTTGAACCGCCAGCCTTCTGGTTAGCAGTCAAGTGCCTTAGCCACTATGCTACCAGAGCTCCCAACCAATAATGAAGACAAATTGATTCTAACTTTTAAAGGAGTCAGAGCATAGTTTGTTTACCAAACCACATGGAGTAGTAACCTGTTAGCCACTCTAACAGAAACTAATTTTCTGTTAGCCAATCTAACAGAAAACACCACAAAATGGGATGCCTTGAACAAAGAGGAGTTTAGTCTCTTACAGTTTGGGAGGCTAGAAGACTGAGTTCAAAGTGCCAAGCTCTAGGGGTTAGGTGAAGCCCATAACCTTGGGCTTCATCTCTGTCCCTTGCTCCAGGGCCACTGGAGCCAGAGGTGTCTCTTCACTCAGGCAGCTGCTGGCTGCTGAGGCTAACAAGCCTGAGGTTGACAAGTAAAAAGGCACAGTCCCAATATTACCAAACCACATGGCAAGCCATTAATTCAAGTCTATTAAGAGTCCTAAGATCAGCAGACAACCTGGCAGGCTATTAAATGAAGACTCAGCTACACGCAGGATTCAAGCATGCCAGAAGCTGGGGAACTGCCTCAAAGTTGCTTCTTACATACTGAAAGCTGACCACATCCCAAAAGCAGCTACTCAGCTGCTCCAGCAGATTCTGCCATGGAGCTAATTACCAGTCTTACCATGGGGAATAACTACACCCAGCTGCTCAGCCGCTCAAAACCATGCCCACCCAAGTTGACACATAATCTTACCTACTACAGACCAGTTCTCTGAAAATCAATTCACTGAATTCAAATTTCCCAAAAGATAAATTGGCCAAAAGGTCAATTCACTGAAAGCAACATTTAATTGTTCCTTTAAACAATTTTCTTCAGTGCTACATGTTTATTTCAGAAAAATTATAGAATACATATTAAAATACAACAGAAAATAAATTCTTCCATATTTCTACTACCCATAAATAGCCATTGTTAATATTTTGACTTATATTGTTGATTTTTGTACATTTATGTAATTTGTATAACACTATTTTCTGACAAAGATAGGTCAAATTGTATATATGTCCTCGAAACATTTCTATAATAGCTATATGTCATTAATATATTTTCATGTTAATAAATAAACTTCAACAGAATCATTAGTAAACTCATTGCCATTGAGTTGATTTCGACTCATAATGACCACTCCTTGGGTTTCCGAGGCAGTATCGCTACAGAAGTAGATTGCCCCATCTTCCTTCTGAGGAGTAGCTGGTGGGTTTGAACCACCAGCCTTCTGGTTAGCAGTCAAATGCCTTAGGCACTACACCACCAGAGACTCCATAATATCCCTTTGATGGGAATACTGTAATTTAGAATGTTTATTTTTATTATTATTATGTCTAAGTTTCACCATAATAACTGCTCCTGAGATGATTGTTCATTTTTGAAAACCTAACCATTTATTTTCTTAGGATAAATTTCCTAGAAATTAATGAGTCTATAAAAATATATTCCTTGTTAAGTGTATTGTGACATCCTCATGAAAGGTTTTTTATCAATTACACTCCTACCAGCAAGTATGGCCATACTTTTTCCCTCACATCTTTTCTAACAATTTTCAAACAAATTGAGCCAATTTGATGTTTAAAGTGTCATCACATTTTTTTTAACTTTTTGTTGTGATTTGGATGAAAGTTTACAGAATAAATTGGTTTTCTACTCAACAATTCATATACATTTTGTTTTGTGACATTAATTGCTATACCCACAATGTAACAGCACTCATCCCACTTCCTCCCTGTATTTACCATTTCCATTAGGAAAGAACCTAACTCTTCCTGCCTTCTGAGCAGTACCCCTGAGCAAATGCTGCCCTTTTGATTTCATATGGTTGGTTTTTCTAAGGAGTGTGTACCCTCCAGGTGTCATTGTTCACCTTGTAGCCCTGTACTGTTTAGCTGAAAGTTGAGGCACAGAGATGGGTCCAGTTCCAGGCCTGAAGAGTATCTAAGGATCATACTATCAGGGGTTCCACCAGTCTCTATCAGACCAGTAAGCCTGGTCTTTTTTTATGATTTTGAGTTTTGTTCCTCATTTTAATTCCTCTCTATACAAGACTTCTTATTGTGATCCTTTTCACAGTGATCGGCAGTTCTAGCTGGACACCATCTCGTTCTTCTGGTCTCAGGTCATGGAGGCTGGTGTTCATGTGGTTCATTAGTCCATTGGACCAATTGTTTCCATGCATCTTTGTTTTCTTTATTCTTCTTTATTACAAATGGGGAGAGACAAATAGCTGCACTTTAGATGGCCATTCACAAACTTTTACAAAAAGTAATGACTTTTTCCCAGTCATTACTCACAAAGTAAGATGTAGAACATTGCTTTTGTGAATTATGTTACGGACAATTGACCTTGATGTTCTCTGAGATTATGGTCCTGAGCCACAAGCCCAATGACTCATTTCCTCAAGGTGTTTGGTTATGGCTAAGAAGTTTTCATAACTTTATTTCATGTATGCTCTACTATATTCATAAAATATATTTGCAGCACTTATAAATGCATATGTAGAAATATCCTCTAAGAAACTCATATATGTTCATCATCACATTATTTTAATTCATATTTCTTTGAATAAAGGTTATCTTGGGCTTCAGGAATTTTTTAAATACTTCTTGCCTTTGGCCATTTATATGCTGTATTTGAATATTTAAATCAACATTATGTAAGAATAATTAACATGCAACAAAATAAACCAAATTTATGTGCCTAGTTCAGTGATTTTTGATAAATTTATATGACTATAACATCACCACTTAATCAAGATATATGACACTTTCATTACCCTAAAAAATTTCCTGGTGCAATAAATGATCCCCATATGAAGAGAGTATAATGTGTAATTTGTTTAATCTATGAGTTTCTAATGACTAAAAAAAAATTTAAAACTAGTGACTTTCAGAATATAATGGAGAACTAAATCATTATTTTGAACCCAATAAATAAGAAAAAAAAATTATTTATCAGTTGTTGTTTTTTGTTGTTACTTGCTGTCAAGTTGGACCCAACTCATAGCGATCCTTCCTTGGGTTTCTGAGGCGGAATCACTATGGAAGTAGATTGCCCAACCTTCCTTCTGAGGAGTGGCTGGTGGGTTTGAACCTCCAGTCTTCTGGATAGCAGTCAAGTGCCTTAGACACTATGCTACCAGAGCTCCGTATTTATCAGTAGTGTACTTATTTTAACTGCACATAAGTGAAAATTTTTACTAGTCAACTTTTCTTGTGCCCCTCAATCTCCCATCATATTACTCTTTTAGTCTACTGCTGAAGCAGCATGGATACATTTGAATGTTCTTTACAATGCAATTATCATGACCAAATTAAAACCAGTTAACTAAAACTAAGCAGGTTTAAACTAAATAAGTGTAAACTCAGACTTCTAATTGCTTCTTCAATGAAGATACCAGGCTTTGGAGTGGCTACATCCCAAGTGTAGCCCAAGTTTCTGCCGTATATAAACAGACTTCAAGACTCTCTATCTTGGTAATCAGTCTTTAATGACTGTGCTAGATCCTTTGACTGGAAATAAATTTAACCTTGCTGATCTTTCATTTTCTGATATCTATTTCTTGATTTCTGAAAATGAAATAGCCTCTAAAATTTCTAGAGGACAGTGTTCTAATTTTCCTCAACACTAGTATTCAACTGTAATTTTAAAGCAATTGTATGAGAAAAAAATATCTTCCATTAATTCCCATTTCTAAAGCAGAACTCTATATGTATACTATTTCCAGATATGTACTTCCCTATACTTCATCTCAACCACTTTGGCCATGTTGTCAGAAAGGAGCATTCCCTAGAGAAGAATACCATGCTTGGTAAAGTGGAGGGTCAGCGGAAAAGGGGAAGACCCTCAACAAGATGGATTGACAAAGTGGCTGCAACAATGAGCTGAAGCATAGTATGGATTGTGGGGATGGCACACGACTATTGTACTATAGGGTCACTATGAGTCAGAGTCAACTTCATGGCACCTAACAATAACAACAATAGCATCTTTAACTTACCATAGTTTACCTTCAAATAATGTTAAACCACTTCACATATAGTGTAAGAAATTTTCCCCCTCCTGTTCTTTCTTCTACTGGTGTCATGTGTTTTACTTCTTATATGATAAGCCCTGCACTACAGTATTTTTAATGCATTCTTTTCATTTTTCTTTAAATTTCATTTATTTTGTTGTTGTTGAGAATATGCTCAGTAAAACATACACCAATTCAACAGTTTACTCATGTACAATTTAGTGACATTGACTACATTCTTTGAGTTGTGCAACCATTCTCACCCTTCTTTTCTGAGTTATTCCTTCTTTAGCATAAACTCACTGCTACCTAATGTTCCTGTCTAATCTTTCAAGTTGCTGCTGTCAAACTGATCTCATACAAATGATTCTTAAAAGAGCATAATGCTCAAGATAGACATTTTTTTATTAGTTAAGCTAAACTACTGGTTTTACAAAGTTTTCAGGAAATATTTGGGGTTTAAGGTTTAAAGATTATCCCAGGGCTAGCTCTGGTGGCATAGTGCCTAAGGCATTTGACTGCTAACTAGAAGGCTGGCAGTTCAAACCCACCAGCCACTCCTCAGAAGGAAGTTTGGGCAATCTACTTTCAGGGTGATACCACCTCAGAAACCCAAGGAGGGGTCACTATGAGTGGATCCGACTCCATGACAGTGGGTTTGTTTTTTTGGTTTTGGTTGTAGTTTCAGGAATTTTTCCAGCCTTTATGGCTCCAGAAAGTATGGAATCCATGATAATTTGAAATTCTGTTCTATATTTTCCCCCTTTGATCAGGACTCTTCTATGGAACCAAATCATTCAGTTATGGTAGCCAGGCACCATCCAGTTCTTCTGGTCTCATGGCAAAGGAGGCAGTTATTCATGAAGGCAATTAGCCACTCATTCCACATCCCCCAACTATTCCTGACTCTCCTTCTTCATCCGTTGTTCCAAGTGAGGAGAGTACAATTGTTGTCCATTGGATGACCAGATACTACACAATGAACTAGGACGTAGAACAGAAGCACTAAACTAATTATTAGGCTGATTAACTGGAATGTCCCATGAAACCATTACCCTAAACTTCCAAATTAAGGAACCAAATCTCATGAGGTGGTTAGTTGTACATCAGCAGTCTCAGCAGTTACTCTTTTTTTATTTTTCCCCTCGTGATTGTAACTATATCTATCACACAACTTTTGCCAATTCAGCTTTTACAAGCATACCATTTATTGACAGCAACTACAATAATTGGCTGTGCTACTTGCTCTTAATCAATATAATTTTTCCTTCACTCCCCACCTTTGGTAGCCACTAATAAACTTTGGTCTGTATACATTTGCTTTTCTTGTCTTTTATATAAGTGAGGTAACACAATATCTGTCTTTTGTAATTGACTTATTTCACCTAGAATAATGTCTTCAAACTCCATCTATACTGTATGTAGCATGCATAAAGACCACTTCTCCTACTGACTGAATAGCATTCCACTGTATGTATGTACCACATTTTGTTTACTCACTCCTATGTTGATGGGCAATTATATTGTTTCCACATTTTGCCTATTGTGAAAAGTGCTGCAATCAACATTGTGTACAAGTCTCTTTTTGTGTCTCTTGGCTATATACCTAAGAGTGGAACTTCTGGTCATATGGTAGTCCTACTTTTAGTTTTTTGAGGAACCACTCACTGTTTTTCACAGTGGACTATATCATTTTTCATTCATACCAGCAATGGATAAGTGTTCCAATATCTCCACATCTTCATCTGCATTATTATTTTTTTTTTAAATCTTAAGCATCCAAGTGAAAGTACAATGGTATTTCATTGTGGTTTTGATTTGCAACTCTCTGGTAGTTGATGATATTGGCATTAGCATATTAACATGAGTTTGGTGGCCATTTGAATGTTCTATTTGGTGCAATGTCTGTTCAAATCTTTTGCCCATTTGATGATTGAGCTGTTTATCTTTTCTTGTTGTTAAGTTGTCAAAGTTATATATATATATATATTGGTTATTAGATTATTGTCAGATATAGCATTTCCAAAGATATTTTCCCAGTCAATAGCTTGTCTTTTCATTTTTTTGGTAAAGTCTTTCAATGAACAAATGTTTTTAATTTTTATGAGATCCCCAAAACAGTCTTTTGCTGTTTGTGCTTTTGTTATTTTATTAGATAATGCACTGTTGTTGTTGTTGTTGTTATGTGCCATTGAGTCTGACCCAACTCATAGTGACCCCTCCTTGGGTTTTCGAGGCGATATCACTACAGAAGTAGATTGCCCAACCTTCCTTCCGAGGAGTGGCTGGTGGGTTTGAAACGCCAGCCTTCTAGTTAGCAGTCAAGTGTCTTAGGCATTACACTACCAGAACTCCTAGATAATGCACGAGTGAAAGCTAGATCTGACAGCATTGCCCCTGCTTGTTCTTCTAAGAATTTTATGGTTTTAGTTTGTACTTGTAGGTCCTTAATCCGTTTTGGATTTGTTTTTGTTTATAGTGGGAGGAAAGAAATCTGTTTCATTTTTTGCCTGTGAAAAATCCAATATTCCCAACACTATTTATTGAAAAGAGTCTTCTTTCTTCATCATAGTGCAACCACCATGAACTTTTTTCCAATTCATATGCAGATCAGAACAGTCAAAGGCTCAAAGGGATCCTTCTGAAAATCTCTAGAGCTGTCTATATAGAGCTCCCTCTTCTTGCATACTCTGACCTACATCATCTATCCACCTAGGTCTCCACGAATACTGATCTCTAACTCTTCAACTTAGATACCACTGAATGTTTCCTGAATCCATATGCCCTATAAATAGCATGGACAATGCCTATAGGCAGGTAAGCTAGTACAATCGTAGGACTCATGTTTGTTTTCCTTGTCTTAGAAATCCATTTGGCAGCTTTGATGGTATAGTAGTTAACATATTCGGCTGCTAACCAAAAGGTATGAAGAGAGAAAGTGGCCAATGATGAACTGACGACTAAAGGCCACAAGTTTAAAGGTATGTAGAGAAAGATATAAGTGAAACACCTGCATCCCACGCAAATCATTTTGTTTTTCATCTGTGAGCTGCATTACATTCTATTTCTAGTCCCACCTACTCCTAAACCTGATGCAGCTTGAACTTTTCATGAGTCTTCTGAGTACAGTGAAGAGCAATCAATCACATATCTGTCTTCAGTTCCTATATTTTACAGAATAAATGGTATTTTGAGCTTGATTTCTCTATTTTTTAAGCTATGAAAATATATTGGTTCCAATAAACCCAAAACTCTCAAATAACAAAAATCTTTACTTTCTTTAGCTGAACTTTGCCTCTTACTCAAAACAGAACTAAATTCCAAAAAAAAATAGCCCAGATCAATTAAATCAGAATTTCTATGAAAACCAAAGTTTTTTAAAATTCTTCAGGTGATTGCAGACCTTCTCCATTGGGTTTTCCTGGCTGCAATTTTTATGAAAGCAGTTCACCTGCACATTCTTCTGTAACACGGCTGGGTGGGTTCTAACCAAAAACTTTTTGATTACTCTCACTCACTCACTCACTGCCAACGAATGGGATACAACTCATAGCAACCCTGCCTCGGGTTTCCGAAGTGATGTCACTATGGAGGTAGATTGCCCAATCTCCCTTCCGAGGAGTGGCTGGTAGGTTTGAACTGCCAGCCTTCTGGTTAGCAGTCAAATGCCTTAGTCACTATGCCAGTGCAAATCATTTTTATAGGTTTGGAAACTCTATGGGGTCATTCGACCCTGTGCTATAGGTCTGCTATGAGTCAGAATCAACTCCATGGCAATGGGTTTGGAGACCTGCATAGATGACAAGGAGGACTCTGTTTCTGAAGCCAAATACAACTCCAACCCCAAGAAATGAAACACACTATTACTTACTTCTAGGGTACTTAAGGAACATGAGGGTGATAAGAACTCCAGATGTGGCTCCTTTTTTGTTGTTGTTTTCATCTTTGTTTGTTTATTTGTTTTATCTTCATGATCTCCATAACACTTCATGATTATCTGACTCCTAGCAAATATTAGAATGACTGAGGAGATAAGCAATCAGGAAAGACCTTAGGATCAATCAATCAGGAGCAAATTCTAAGGCATTTGACTGTTAACCAGAAGGATGGCAGTTCAAACCCACCAGCCACTCCTCGGAAGGAAGGTTGGACAATCTACTTCCGTAGTGATACTGCCTTGGAAACCCAAGTAGGGGTCGCTATGAGTTGGACCCAACTCAACAGCAGTGAGTTTGGTTTTGGTTTTTTTTGGCCTCGTTAGGAATGCTGTGTAGGAGTTCCAGCAAGATGGTGGACTAGGCAGAAGGACTGCACAGAAACTCTTCAACAAAGAAAAGGGAAACCAATTAACACAGACACAGAAGATAATCTTGGACCCCTGAGCCTTGAAGAGAAGGATACAAAAGTGGACTAAACCCCAACTAGCAGAAGAATTTGTGTGAAAATACCAAAAAAGGAGACACACAGAACTGCAGTCTTGCAGCGGCCTGAGTGACCCTGAC
>NW_006921912.1:2791881-2823554 GCF_000298275.1 Orycteropus afer afer | reverse complement strand
AGAGTATGGGGGGATGGTCACTGGGAAGAGGTAACTGTGGGGAGGAAGTGGGAGGGGAGCTGTTGCATTATGGTAAACTGTGGTCAATGACATGAGACAAGGTATATGTGAACTGCTGTATGGAAAGTGAATTTGCTCTGTAAATCTTCACCCAAATCACAATCAATCAATCAGTCAATAAATGCTGTGTAGCCATTCACAGGGCTCTTTTCTCTTATCTTCACAAGCATCCCACTGCAAGGAGAATGATTCCAGAGAAGCACTTTACAGTAACAGAATTCAGTTTAGGAGGGCTAACAAATTGGCCAGAGTTCCAGCTCCCCTTCTTTGTAGGAATTTACTTGGTCACCATGATGGGGAATCTGGGCATGATCATTTTCATTTGTCTGAATTCCTAGCTTCACACCCCTATGTCATATATCCTCAGAAATTTGTCATTTGTAGGTCTGTGTTATTTCTCTGCTATTATCCCTAAAATCCTTGAAAACTTTGTCAGAGAAGATCATCATCTTCTATGTGGGGTGCATGCCCATTTCCCACCATGACTGATTCAATACATCCATTCTTTCTTTCCTCTCCCATTTTCCCCTTCATATCTGTCATATTTCAACCTGCTTGATTCTTGCTGATTTCAAGCTTATGTTTTCTTCCTTCTAAGATCAGTTTTCTGTGTCTTTGGCCTTCTGTAAACATTTACTTACTTGGACTATAATATAAACTTAAAACATTCATCAATGACTTTAAGACAGCTGTTTATTGATTTATTACCTTCGATTGAAAACAGGGGAGCTCTGGTGGCACAGTGCCTAAAGCATTTGACTGCTAATCAGAAGGCTGGGGGTTCAAACCCACCAGCCACTCCTTGGAAGGAAGGTTGGGCAAACTACTTCTGTAGTGATACTGCCTTGGAAATCCAAGGAGGGGTTACTATGAGTTGGATTTGACTCTATGGCAGTGAGTTTGGTTTGGTTTGGTGCTGAGAACATACTGGCCAAACTAATTCTCATAATTTTTGGTTTGATTTTTTTTGTTTTGTTTTGTTTTTTAAATTTTTACTGTGATTTGGGTGGAAGTTTACAGAGCAAATTGTTTTTCCATTCAACAGTTTATACACATTTTCTTTCATGACATTGATTGCAAGCTCCATAATGTAACAGCAGTCTTCCCATTTCTTCTCTGTGTTTACCATTTCCCTTTGTCCTTTCCTATCCATTGCTGCCTTCTTAGATTTCTCCCTGGGCTGCCTTTTGATCTCTTATGATGTATTGTTCTAAGGAGTGCATACTCCCTGGTGTTATTATTTACCTTATAGGTCTGTCTCCTGTTTTCCTTAAAGTTGAGCCAGGAAAGTGAGTGCACATCCAGCCTGAAGAGTGACTAAGGGCCATTATCTTGGGGGTTTCACCAGTCTCTATCAGCCTGGTCTTTTTAAAATTATTTTGGGTTTTGTTCCATAGTTTTCTCCCACTCTATCCTAATGTGATCCCTTTCAGAGTGACTGGCTGTGGTAACTGGGCACCATCTACTTCTTCTGGTCTCAGGGTCATGGAGACAGATGTTCACATGGTCCAATAGTCCCTTGGTCTAACTGTTCCCATGTGTCTTCAATTTTCTTCACTCTTTTTTTGCTCCAGACAAGGAAAGATCAATAGTTATACCTTAAATAGCTGCTCATAGCTTTTAAGACTCAGTCACTACTCACCAAAGTAGGAAACAGAATAATGTCTTTGTGGACTATATTACGCAAATTGACCTTGATGTTCCCTGTGATTATGGTCCTGAGCTGCAACTCACTCCCTCAGGTGTTTGATTATGGCTAAGAAGTTTTCATAACTTTGCCCTGTTAGCTGTACTACATATATGGACATTTTTACAAAACTTACAAATACATATATACAAATATAATCTTCCAAATCTATACATAGTCATGGCTATAATCTTGTTTGCCTACCCATACCCGATTATCTTGCCTACCTATTTATCCATTCATAGATTAATGTTTATTATGACTGATAATGCAGGATTGTGTATGTAATAATGTTTACCTTGTGGTCTGTAACTCTTGTGCATCTCTCTGTGTCTTCCTTTCCTTAGTGATATTGTGCTGGTCACCCACTTTTTGTATATTGCCTTCCCTTCACCCAAATTAATACATGTCTATTACCTAGTTAGTAATTTTCCCTGACCTCTACTTCCTAGTAACCATCAAAGTATGTTTCTTTCTACCTGTAAACCTTTCTTGGACTTTTTATAATAGTGGACTCATATAATATTTATCCCTTTCTGATTGACTTATTTCACTCAGCATGTTGTTGTTGTTGTTATGTACCATCGAGTTGGACCCAACTCACAGTCACCCCTCCTTGGGTTGCCGAGGTGGTATTACTATGGAAGTAGATTGCCCAACCTTCCTTCCAAGTCACTCAACATAATGCCCTTCAAGTTCATCCAGGTTATGAGGTGTATCATGGATTCTTCATTATTCTTTAATGTTGCATACTATTGCATTTTATGTATGTACCATAGTTTCATTATCTATTCATCTGTTTATGGACACTTAGGTTGTTTCCATTTCTTTCCTATTGTCAATAATGCTATGATGAACATGGGTATGCATATATCTATTCATATCTCAGCTCTCTCTTCTTTAGGATATTAACCAAGTTGTGGAATTTCTGGATTAAATGGTATTTCTATTTCCAAATTTTTAAGTCTGTAATTTTCCTTTTAAGCTGTATCTTTGTTTGGTTTTTGTATCAGGGCTATGCTTGCTTCATAAAAAAATGAATTTAGGAGTATTCCATCTTTTTCTGTTGAGGAATAGTTTTAGAATTTGTATCAGCTCTTCTCTGAATGCTTGGTGTAATTCTCCAGTGAAGCCATATGTGCCAGGACTTTCTTTGTTAGGAGACTTTTTATGACCTGTTTAATTTCTTCTTTTGTTATGGGTCTTTTCAAATTTTCAAATTTTCTACCTCAGTTTATGGTAGCCTAGGTAAATAGTGTGTTTCTAGAAATTTGTTCATTTCTTTTAAGTTTTCAAATTTGTTGCAGTAAAGTTCTTCACAGTATCTTGATATTATCCTTTTTTATTTCATTTAGATCTGTTGTGACATCACCCATTTTGTTTTTTATGCATGTTATTTACATCATGTCCTTCTCTTCCTTTGTTAATTTTCCAGTATTTTGTTAATTTTATTAATCTTTTCAAAGAACCAACTTCTAGTCTTGTTGATTCTTTCTATTGTTTTTCTGTTTTCATTTTCATTTATTTTTGCTTGAATTTTTATTATTTCTTTTCTTCTTTTCTTCTGCAAACTTTCTTTGCTGCTCTTTTTCTAATTGTTAGAGATATGTGGATAAGATGTTGATTTTTATTCTTTCTTCTTTTTTGATGTGTGCATAAACCAAAAAAAAAAAAAACCAAACCACTGCCATCAAGTCATATCTGACTCATAGCAACACCTCCTTGGGTTTCTGAGGTGATATCTCTACAGAAGTAGATTGTCTAACCTTCCTTCCAAGGAGTGGCTGGTGGGTTTAAACTGTCAGACTTCTGGTTAGCAGTCAAATGCCTTAGGCACTATGCTACCAGCTCCTTGATGTATGCGTATATTGCTATAAGTTGCCTTCTGAGCACTGCTTTTGCCTTTCCCAAAGAATTTGGTAGGTAGTGCTTTCATTCTGTTTGGTTCAAGGAATTTTTAATCTCACTTTTTATTTATTCTATTACCCACTAGTTTTTAAGGAGGGTGTTATTCAGTTTCCATATGTTTATTTATTTTTTATCATCCTGTTGATGATTTCTAACTATAGCTTTTGATTTGAGAAGCTGTTTTGTAGTATTTTGATGTTTTTAAATTTATTGATACTTGCTTTTCTTTGTGACCTAACATGTGATCTTTTCTGGAGAACACTCCATGTGCACTGGAAAAGAATGCATATTGTGCTCTTGGGTAAAGTGCTCGGTATATGTCTAACAAGTCAAGTTGGTTGATTATATTATTTAGCTCATCTGTGTCTTTGTTAAGTTTCTTTCTAGTTGTTCCATCCTTCATGAAAAGTGATCTATTAAAAGTCCCCTACTATTACTGTAGAGTTGGCTATTTCTCTTCAATTCTCCTAAAGTTTGATTTACATGGGGGAGCTCCAGTGGCATAATGCCTAAGGCATTTGACTGCTAACCAAAAGGCTGGCTGTTCAAACCAGGAGCCACTCCTTGGGAGGAAGATTAGGCAATCTACTTTGGTAGAGAAAACACCTCGGAAACCCATGGAGGGGTCAGTATGAGTCAAAATAGACTCATTTTGGGGCTCCTTCATTGGATGTGTAGATATTTATTATGGTTATGTCCTCTTGTTTAATTCACCCTTTAATCTTGATATAATGTCCTTCCTTATTTCTTATGGTAGCTTTTCTCTTGAAGTTTATTTTATCAAAAATTAATATTGTCACTCCTACTCTTTTTCAATTGCCATTTGTTTGACATATTGTTTCCAAACTTGGATTTTTAATCTCTTTTTGTCTTTCTGTCTAAAGTGTATTTCTTGTAGACAGCATATTGTTGAGTCATTTTTAATCCATTCTATAACTTTCTCTCTGTTGAGTTTTGCATTTAATCCATTTATATTCACTGTAATTATTGATAAATATGAATTTATTGCTGTCATTTTCTTATGTGTTTTTGTGGTGGTGCTGATTTCTTTGCTCCGTATAATTTTCTGTCCTGAGCTAATTTTGTTGATGGGTATTTTTACCATTGCTTTCTCATCTGCATGTTCTGCTGAGAAATCAGAGCTTAGTCTTATTGGTTGCCCTTTGTAGATAACTTTTCTTTTCCATGTTGCTTTCTGGATTTTTATTTATTTGTTTGTTTGTTTGCTTTGGCTTTGTAAAGTTTGATTAAACTATGTCTTGGTTATTTTCTTTCAGGATCCATCTTGTTTGGGGTTCATTGAACTTCATGAATGTGTATCTTCTTATCCTTCTTCATATTATGGAAGTTCTCGTCTAACAGATCTTTGACAATTTTCTCAGTGGTTTTATTTGTCTCTTCCTGTTTTGAAATTTCTGGTGTTATTTTTAATTTATACATTTTTTTTATTGTGATTTGGGTGAAAATTTACAGAGTAAATTCATTTTCCATACAGCAGTTTATACACAGTTTGTTTGATGATATTGACTTTAATCCCAACAGTGTAACACCTCTCTTCCTACTTCCTCCCAGTAGTTACCTCTTCCCAGTGTCCTTCTTTCCTACACATTCCTGCCCCCTGAGCTATTTCCCTGTGTAAATACTGCTCTTCTGTTCTCCCATGATTGATTGTTCTAAGGAGTGTATCTACCCGGTGTAAATGTTCACCCTATATACCTGTTTATTGTTTGGCTGGAACCCATGGGAGTGAGTACAATTCCAGATCTAAAGCATAACTAGGGGCCTTAGTCTTGGGAGTCTCACCAGACTCTATCAGACAAGTAAACCTGGTCTTTTTTATGATTTTGAGTTTTATTCCATTCCACATTATTCTCCCACTCTATCCAAGATCTCCTGTGCTGATCCCTTTCTGGGTGGTTGACAGTGATAGCTTTGTGCCATCTAGTTCTTCTGGTCATATTGTCATATAGTCTGAGGTTTGCATGATCCATTATTCCCTTGGACCAATTATTTCCATGTGTCTTTGGTTTTCTTCATTCTTCTTTGCTCTGGATGAGGAGGACCAATTGTTGCATCTAGATAGCCACTTGCAAGCTTTTAAGACCCCAGTTGCTACTCACCAAAGTAAGATGTAGAACAATGCTTTGTGTACTATGTTATGCCAATTGAGCTTGATGTCCCCTGTGACCATAGTCCTGAGCCCAAAGGTCCAACAACTTGCTTCATCAGGGTGGTTGACTGTGCCTAAGAAGTTATTATAACTTTGCCCCATTTGTTTTGAAATTTCCATCACATGTAAATTATACCTCTTGATAGGTCCCACATAAATCTTTTTTTTTTTTTTTCTGATTGTTGCCTTAACAAATCAAAATTGAGAGATTTGTCTTCAATCTCACTAATTCAATCTTCCTTTGATTCAATTCTACTCCTTTACCCTTTCAAAGTGTTATTTAATTCTGAAATTTTAGTATTAATCTTCTGGATTTCTATTTGCTGTTCTACATGGTTTCTAATTTTTCATTTATTTTGTCATTTTTGTGTGTGTGCTTGTATTGTTTTCCAAAATTCTTCTAGAGTTTTTTCTGTATTTTCCTTAATTTTCTCAGTGTTTTCCTTGATCTGACTCTCAATCTGTTAAAGATACCAAAATATAATTCTTTTGAATTCCTTATCAGGTAGTTCTAATGCACTTCTTCCTTGGGAAGGTTTTCTGGCCCTGTATTCTGGTCCCTCCTTTGTACAATTTTATCTTGATTCATTGTGTGAATTTGGATTGTCAGTTGCCTCTGAAATATTGTGATCTCATTGTATTTATTTGTTCAGGTTTTTGTTTTTTTCTTTGTGTGTGTGTGTGTTGTTTTGTTTTTTTGCTTTCTTTTATTTTGAGTAAGCAAAGTTTGGGTGTCGCTCTAGTTTGGCAGTAGTTGGACACTCACCATCTGTCTTCTGATAGGTTAAAAAGAGGAAGAGAATTTGTGCACAGATCTCTATCAGTTGTTTATATAGAGTATTTGAGGACAATTTTGGACTGATATTGACCACATCTGTCATTGATCAGTTCATGCAGAAACAAGTGGTGGCCCTTGCCCAATGGGTGAGACTTCAGGGGACATGGATATGATTGGGCCATGTGGGCACCAGATATGACCAAAGTATATATGTCCAAATAAAATGAAAACAAGAGAATAAAAAAAACACAGCATAAACACCCATCACAACAAGAAAAATAAACAAATGAAAAGCAAAAGTGAAAATTAAAAAAAAAAGGAGAAAGAGAAAAAGAAAGACAGAAAAATCTGTGCGGGGAGGGGCAGAAAAGAAAGCAAGACAAAAGGGATAGTAAAAGTGCATAAAGGAAAGCAATGGATAAAAAACAAAAAGAAGGAAACCAGGAAAAGAAAAAAAAAAAAAGAAGAAGAAGCAGGGAAGGGAAAGAAAATGAAGAAGAGAAAAAGTCTTAATTAAAGACTTATTTTTGAAAAAGAAAGAAAACTGGAGGAAGTAGGGCACCCAGGCAGTGTTCCTGCTGGCCAAGTAAGCAGTAGGGAGCATGGCACCTTGCCCTAAAACTAGTTTCTGCCTACCCAGAAGCAGTAAGGGCTAGACACCTGATCCCAGATGATTTACTGCTGGTCCAAATGATGGCTGGAAGCAAGTTCCCCTGTTTCAGTAGTATTCCGGCATTTCTAAAAAAGTAGCTGCGGACAGGATGTGTGGTCTAAGAAAAAGTTCCTGCTCTCCCAAAAGGCAGCTGGGTGAAGGATGCTGCTTCTAGAAAAAGTTCCTGCTGTCCCAAAAGGTGGCCGAGTATAGATCACCTGGTCCCAGACAATGTTTCTACCAGCCCTAAAAGGTGGCTGAGCGCAGGGCTGCTGATCCCAGATCTAGTTCCTGTCTACCCAGAAGGCAATTGGGGGTAGAATGCCTGATATCAGATGAGTTCCTGCTGGCCTAGAGAGTGTCTGAAGGCAGGGCACCTGGACCCAGAAAAAAGTTTCTGCTTGTCCAAAAGGCAACTGGGAGCAAAAGGCCTCATTCCAGAGGGAATTCCTGCCAGCCCAAAAATCAGCTGGGGGGCAGGGTATCTGATCCCAAACAAAGTTTCTGCTGTCTCAAAAGGCAACAGAGCACAGGGTCCCATTCCCAGAAAAAAAGTTCCTGCTGTCACAAAAGATAGCTAGCTATAGAGTACCTCATCTCAGAAGAAGTTTCTACTGGCCCAAAACATGGCTGGAAGTGGGGTGCCTACTCCCAGGGCCAGAAGAGGATTGAATTTTTTCTTTGTTCTTTCACCTTGAAAAATGTCATATGTGTTCTTCCCTTCTGATGTTCTAACACTAGCATTTCATTATAATACTTGATTTTGTCTTCTTGAACCACCCTTTTAAATTTTCTGTTCAGTTCATTTTATAATTTCTTCCATTCACTTTGGTTACTCTACACTCAAGAACAAGGTATAGAGTTTCAGAGTCTCTTCTGACATTCACATTGGTCTTTTCTTTCTTTCCTATATTTTTAATGACATTTTCTTCTTTTAGGTATGATGTCCTTGATGTCATTCCACAGCTCATGTGGTCTTTGCCCATTCGTTATTCAATGCATCAATCCTATTCTTAATGTAGTCTGTAATACATAGAGGATATACTCAAGATCATACTTTGGCTCTTGTTGATCTTTTTAATTTTCTTCAGCTTCAACTTGAACTTGCATATACACAACTGATAGTCTGTTCCACAGTTGGTCCCTGGCCTTGTTTTGACTGATAATATTGAGCTTCTCATCATCTTTTTCACAGATGTAGTCAATTTTATTCATGCATATTCCATCCAGTCAGGTCCACTGTATATTCACTGTTTATGTTGTTGACAAAGAGGTATTTGCAGTGAATAAAGCATTGACCTTGCAAAACTTTATCAAGCAATCTCCAATGTTGTTTCTATCACCATGGCCATATTTCCCAGCTACTAATCCTTCTTCTTTGCTTCCAACTTTCTTATTGCAATCATTAGTAATTATCAGTGCATCTTGATTGCACATTTGATCACTTTCAGTCTGGAGAAGTTGGTTTAAAAAAACTTCATTTTCTCTCATGTTTGACATTGAGGAGACAGCATTTCCCTATTCATATTTTGTATGCCTTCCAATGTGAGGGGCTGATCTTCCAGCACTATATCAGACAATGTTCTGCTGCTGTACATGAGATTTTCACTGGCCAATTTTTTCAGAAGTAGATCAGTAAGTCCTCCTTCTTAGTCTGTCTTATTCTAAAAGCTCCATTGAAATCTGTCCACCACAGGTGACCCTGCTGTATTTAAAATACCTATGGCATAGCCCCCAGCATCATAGCAACATACAAGCCATCACAGTACAACAAATTGACAGACAAGTGATAGTACTAGCCATTAGACAGGTGCAAATCAAAACTATAATGACATATCATTTCACTCCTGCAAAAAAAAAAAAAAAATGGCAATGACCAAGAAACAGAAAGTAACGAATACTGGAGAGGTTGTGGGGAGATTGGAACTCCTATATACTGCTGGTGGGATTACAAAATGGTACAATCACTATGGAAAACATTATGGTGTTTCCTCAAAAAGTTAGAAATACAAATTATTTATGATTCAGCAATCCCATTCCTAGTATATATCCAAGAGACACAAATAGAAATATGCACACATATGTTCATTGCATCATAACTCACAATAGCAAAAATATAGAAACAACCTAAGTGCCCATCAACAGATGAATGGGTAAATAAAATTTAATACATATATGCAGAATCCTTCACAACTATGAAGAATGATGAGGAGTCTGTAATACATTTTATACATGATGCTGAGTGAAATAAATCAATCATGGAAAGACAAATATCCCACTGTTATAAAAAGTCAAGAAGAGATATATACACAGAGAGTAACATTCTTTGATGGTTACCAGGAACAGGAGGTGGAGGAAGGGGGGATCACTTTCTACACAGCAGACACTTGCTATTTTAGGTGATGAGAAAGGCAATACCAAATATGGGTGAAATCTGCACAACTTGACCAAAATATATGAACACATTAAGAAGTACACAAGACAAAGGGATAATTTCACTAACAATTTTACAATATAATAATAACCAAAAATATGTGTGTTGTTACACTGATAGATAGGTATGCATATATGTATATAGGAAGGCATATGCAAGTAAATGCATGTGAATATAAGTTTATATGCTGTCATTGTTAAGTGCAATCAAGTTGTCTCCATCTCACAGTGACCCTATGTACAACAAAAAGAATCGCAACCTAGTTGGCCACCATCCTCACAATCCTTGCTATATTTGACCCCATCATGCAGTCACTTTGTCAATCATCTTGTTGAGGGCATTCTCCTTTTTTGATGACCCTTTACTTTACTAAGTATGCTATCCTTCTCCAGGGAATGTTCCCTTCTTACAGCATGACCGTGATAAGTGAGACAAAGTCTACCCATTCTCATTTCCAAGGAGAATTCTGGCTGTACTTCTCCAGGATAGATTTACTCATTCTGGCAGACCATGCTAGTTACAATATTTTTTGCCAACACCGTAATTCAAATGGGTCAACTCTTCAGTTTTCCTTATTCATTGTCAAGATTTCACATTCATATGAGGTGATTGAAAATACCATGGCTTGGATTAGGTGCACCTTAGTCTTCAAAGTGACAGCTTTGCTCTTCAACACTTTAAAGAGGTCTTTTGCAGCACATTTTCCCAGTGCCTGTGACATCTGATATCTTGAAAGTTGATTCCATGGGTATTGATTGTGGACCCAAATAAAATTAAATCTTCGACAACTTCAATCTTTTCTCCATTTATTGTGATGGTGCTTACTGGTCTAGTTGTGAGGATTTTTGTTTTCTTTATATTGAGGAGTTATCCATACTGAAGACTGTAGTCTTTGATCTTCACCAGTAAGTGCTTCAACTCATCTTCACTTTCAGCAAGCAAAGTTGTGTCATCTATGTATCACAAGTTGTTAATGAGTCTTCCTCCAATCCTGATTCTGTGTTCTTCTTCATATAATCCAGTATATCATATTATTTGCTCAGCATGCAGATTTAATGAGTATGGTGAAAGGACACAACTCTGATGTATACCTTTTCCTGATTTTAAAACATGCAATATCCCCTCATTCTGTTTGAACATTACAGTATCCCCTTCTGTTTGAAATGACAGTCTCTTGGTGCATGGACAAGTTCCTCATGAACACAATTAAGTATTCTGGAATTTCCATTCTTCTCAATGTTATCCATCATTTTTATGATCTACACAGTCAAATGCCTTTGCACAGTCAATAAAACACAGGTAAACTTCTTTCTGGAATTCTTTGCTTTCAGTCAAGATCCATCTGACATCAGCAATGATATCTTTTGGTCCATGTCCTTTTCTGAATTCAGCCTGAACTTCTGTCAGTGCCTTGTCCAAATGCTGCTGCAACCATTCTTGAATTATCTTCAGCAAAGTTTTGTGTGTGACATTAATGAAATTTTTCAATAATTTCCACATTCTGTTGGATTATCTTTCCTTAGAAGGGACACAATTATCGATCTCTTCTAGTCAGTTGGCTATGTGGAGTCTTCCAAATTTCTTAGCATAAACAGTTCCTCCAACACTGCATCTGTTTGTTGAAACATCTCAATTGCTATTCCATCA
Organism: Orycteropus afer afer; assembly: GCF_000298275.1. Lineage (NCBI taxonomy): Eukaryota > Metazoa > Chordata > Mammalia > Tubulidentata > Orycteropodidae > Orycteropus > Orycteropus afer. The sequence goes on along the minus strand of NW_006921912.1, from coordinate 2,812,218 downwards.
ATCCTGGAGCCTTGTTTTTCACCAATTCCTTCGGTGCAGCTTCAATTTCTTCCCTCAGTATCATTGGTTCTTGACCATATGCTACCTCCTAGAATTGTTGAATATTGACCAATTCTTTCTGGTTTAGAGACTCTGTATATTTCTTCCATCTTCTTTTGTGCTTCCTGCATCATTCAGTATTTTTCCCATAGAATCTTTCAATATCGCAACTCAAACCTTGAGTTTTTTCTGCAATCTTTTCAGCTTGAGAAATTGTGAACTTGTTCTGCCCTTTTGGTTTCTAACTCCAAGTCTTTGCACATTTCATAATAATACTTTACTTTGTCTTCTCAATATGCCCTTTGAATTCTTCTGTTTGACTTTTTTCCTCATAATTTCTTCCATTTGCTTGAGCTACTCTCCATTCGAAAGCAAGTTTCAGAGAATCTCTGAGATCCATTTTGGTCTTTTCTTCCTTTCCTGTCTTTTCAGTGATGAGTAACTAGACCAGTAAGCACCATCACAATAAATGGAGAAAAGATTGAAGTTGTCAAAGATTTAATTTTATTTGGGTCCACAATCAATACCCATGGAATCAGCTTTCAAGATATCAGATGTCACAGGCACTGGGAAAATGTGCTGCAAAAGACCTCTTTAAAGTGTTGAAGAGCAAAGCTATCACTTTGAAGACTAAGGTGCACCTAATCCAACCATGGTATTTTCAATCACCTCATATGAATGTGAAATCTTTTCGCTTTCTTCATATGCGATGTTCTTGATGTCATCCAATAACTCATCTGGTTTTGGTCATTGGTGTTCAATATATCAAATCTATTCTTTAGAAGGTGTCTAAATTCAGATAGGATATAATCAAGGTCATATTTTGAGTCTTATGGACTTCTTTTAATTTTCTTCAGCTTCAACTTGAACTTGTATATGAGCAGTTGATGATCTGATCCAGTCAGCTCCTGGCCTTGTTTTGGCTGAAGATATTGAGCTTCTCCATATCCTCTTTCCACAGATGCAATAAATCTGATTCCTGTGTACTCCATCTGGTGCAGCCCACATGCATAGCTGCCGTTTATGTTGTTGACAAAAGGTATTTGCAATGAATAAGTCACTGGTCTTGTAAAATTTTATCATGCAATCTCTGGCATTACTTCTTTCATCAAGGCCACATTTTCCAACTACTAGTAATTCTTCTTTGTTTCCAACTTTGCATTCCAATCTCCAGTAATAATCAATACATCTTGATTGCTTATTTGATCAATATCAGACTGTAGAAGTTGGTAAAAACCTTCAATTTCTTCATCTTTGGCTTTAGTGGTTGTTGTGTAAATTTGAATAATAGCAGTATTAACTATTCCTTACAGGCATATGGATATGATATTCTATCACTGACAACACTGTACTTCAGGATACATCTTGAAATATTCTAATATTCTTTTTGACAATGAATGTGATGCCTAATACATTCCTCTTCAATTTCTCATTCCCAGCATAGTAGATCATATGATTGTCTGATTCAAAATGGCCAATACCAGTCCATTTCAGTTCAGTAATATCTAGGATATTGATCTTTATGAATTTGATTTTATTTTACAACTTTCCATTTTCCTAGATTCATACTTTAAATATTCTACATTCCAATTATTAATGAATGCTTGCAGCAGTTTCTTCCTATTTTGAGTCATGCCCCATCAGCAAATGATGGTTCTGAAAGCTTTATTCCACACACGTCATTAAGGTTGACTCTACTTTGAGGAGACAGCTCCTCCACAGTCATATTTTTAGTGCCTTACAACTCAATGAGCTCATCTTCTGGCACTATATCAGACAATGTTTCAGAACGATTTAAAAAGTTTTCTAGTAATATATCAGACAATGTTTCCCTGCTATTAATAAGGTTTTCACTGATTAATTTTTTCAAAGTAGATGGTTCCATCCTTCTTCCCAGTCTATCTTATTCTGGAAGCTCTGCTGAAATCTTTCCACCATGGGTGACCCTCCTGGTATTTGAAATACTTGTGGCACAGTCTTTAGCCTCACAGCAACATGCAAGCCACCATAGTACAACAAACAGACAGACAAGTGGAGGTTATCTGTAGACATTTGTATATACATGTTCTGCATATATACATATGTACATATACATACATATATGCATATCTACATATATATGTACTATATATATACATCGGTATGGTCGGTGACTGCAACACCCCAACAAATGATGTCAGACCCCATCTCGTTTAGCTGCTCTCATAAGAAACTGCAAGCCATTTTACCCTCCCTGTTACACAGCGATGACCTCCCCCTCTCTCCTGTCAAGTATTAACCCACACTTAGGCTTGTTGTGGTTGTTGTGGTGTGTGCTGTCAAGTCATCTCTGACTCATGTGACCTTATATACAACAGAATGAAACACTGCCTGGCCCTGTGCCAGCCTCATGATCCCTACTATACCTGAGCCCATCATCACTGCAGTCACCATGTCAATCCATCTTGTTGAGGGCCTACCCCTCTTTCCTTGATCCTCCTCTTTACCAAGCATAACATCCTTCTCCAGAGAAAGGTCCCTTCTGACAACATGACAAAAGTAGATGAGACCAAGTCTGGCCATCCTAGCTTCCAAGGAGCATTCCAGCTGCACATCCTCCAGGACAGATTTGTTAGTTCTTTCAGCATTCCATGGTACTTTCAGCATTCTTCGCCAGCACCACAACTCAAAAGCATCAACTCTTCTTCTGTGTTCCTTATTCATTGTCCAATTCTCATATGCATATGAGGTGACTGAAAAATACATGACTTGCATTAGACACATCATAGTCTTCAAGGAGATATCTCTGCTCTTCAGCTCTTAAAAGAGGTCTTTTGCAACAAATTTGCCAAATTCAATACGTCTTTTGATGTCTTGATTGTTACTTCCATTTGTGTTGATTGTAGAACAAAGCAAGATGAAGTCTTTGACAACTTCAATGTTTTCTCCATTTATCATGATGCTGCTTATTGGTCTAGTTTTGAGAATTTTTGTTTTCTTTATATTGAGGTGTAATCCATACTGCAGACTGTAGTCTTTAATCTTCATCAGTAAATGCTCCAAGTCATCCTCACTTTCAGCAAGCAAAGTTGTGTCATCTGTGTATTGCAGGTTGTTAATAAGCCTTCCTTGAATCTTGATGTCATGTTCTTCTTCATATAGTTCAGCTTCTTGTGTTATTTCCTCAGCACACAGATTGAATAAGTGTGATGAAAGGATTAAACCTTGACTTACTCCTTTCCTGATTTTACACCATGCAGTATCCCCTTGTTCTGTTCAAATGACAGCCTCTTGGTCTATGTACAGGTTCCTCATGAGTACAATTAAGTGTTCTGGAATCCCATTCTTCTCAATGCTATCCACAATTTGTTATGACCCACACAATCAAATGCCTTTGCATAGTCAATAAAACACAAACATCTTTCTGGTATTCTTTGTTTTGAGCCAAGATCCATCTGACATCAGCAGTGATATCCCTCGTTCCATGTCCTCTTCTGAATCTAGTTTGCATTTCTGGAAGTTCTCTCTCAGTATACTGCTGCAACCATTTTTGAATTATCTTCAGTAAGATTTTACTTGCATGTGATGTCAATAATATTGTTTTATAATTTCCACATTCTGTGGGATCACCTTTCTTTGGAATGGATACAAATATGGATCTCTTCCAGTCAGTTGGCCAGGTAGCTGTCTTCCAAATCTCTTGGCATAGCCAAGTGAGTGCCTCCAGAGGGGCATCCATTTGTTGAAACATCTCAATGGGTATTCTGTCAATTCCCGGAGCCTTGTTTTTCACCAATTCCTTAAGTGCAGCTTTGACTTCTTCCTTCAATACCATTGGTTCTTGATCATATGCCACCTCCTGAAATGGGTGATCATCTACCAATTCTTTTTGGTATAGTGACTCTGTGTATTCCATCCATCTTCTTTTGATGTTTCTGGAATCATTCAACATATTTCCCATGGAATCTTTCAATATTGCAATTTGAGGATTAAATTTTTTCCTCAGTTCTTTCAGTTTGAGAAATGCCAAACGTGTTCTTCCCTTTTGGGTTTCTAACTCCAACTCTTGACACATTTTGTTATAGTTATTGGCTTTGTCTGCTTAAGCTTCTCTTTGAAATCTTTTGTTCAGCTCTTTTATCTTGTCAATTCTCCCATTTACTATACCTACTCTCATTCAAGGGCAAGTTTCAGACTCTCCTCTGACATCCACTTTGACCTTTTCTTCCTTTCCTGTCTTTGTTTTCATCACGGATGATATTCTTGATGTCATCCCACAATTCTTCTGGTTTTTGGTCATTGGTGTTCAATGCATCAAATCTATTCTTCAGATGGTCAGATGGCTGAAGATACTGAGCTTCTCCATCATCTCTTGCCCCAGATATAGTCAATCTGATTCCTGTGTATTCTGTCTGGTGAAATCCATGTGTATAGTTGCTGTTTGTGTTGTTGAAAAAAGGTAATTGCAACAAACAAGTCATTGGTCTTGCAAAATTCTATCATGTGATCTCCAGCATCATTTCCGTTACCAAGACTATATTTTCCAACTACTGGTGATTCTTCCTCATTTCCAACTTTCTCATTGGTCATTTTGAATCAGTCAACCATATGATTTACTAGGCCAAGAATGATAAATTGAAGAGGAATGGTGTGGCATTCATCATCACAAAGAATGTTTCAAGATCTATCCTGTAGGGCAATGCTGTCAGTGACAGGATAATATCCATATGCCTATGAGGAAGATGAGTTAATATCACTATTATTCAAATTTATGCACCAACCACCAAAGCCAAAGATGAAGAAATGGAAGATTTTTACCAATTTCTGCAGTCTGAAATGAACCAAACAGGAACTCAAGATGTGTTAGTTATCAGTGGTAATTGGAATGCAAAAGTTGGAAACAAAGAAGCCCTTAGGCTAGCCCTGGACAATTAAGTGCCCCAACAGGCAGTGTTTTTATCAGAGCAAAAAGAAGCCTTCTGAAAATTGCTGTCGGGACTCCCCCCACCCCCACCCCTGCAGCCAGGCACCACTGAGTCTGAAACCAGTCACATAATCTTCCAGTCTCGGTCACATAGACCCTGTCCCCAATTCCCGGCCTCAGGTATAGATATCCCCCTGAGAAATGGGCAAATATAGTGGACACCTTGGATCCATTCCAGCCCCTCTGTCTGCTGGATCAAACTAAACCTGTGCCTACTTTTCTTTCATCTATTGTCTTGTAAATCCTCTCTTTCTCTCTCTATTCTCTTCTCTCCTATTCTAAATAAAACTCATGCTGCTAACAACACCCTTGGGCAGATTTTTTGGTTTCTCCAAATCTGTCTGAAGAGAAAGTCCATATTCCCTGGAGAAATCCCATAACAACATTTTATATGTAATAAAGCACATAGAGGCTACAATTACTGGGATTTCCTAGATATATCCATTGTTTTGTTTTTGTTTTTGTTTTTGTTTTTAGTTAAAATGCTTAGGACCATAACCTCGTGAGACAATTTAGGCTTAACATAATCCATAAAGGTAACATTCTACATCCTAGTTGAGGATGAGTAGTGTCTAGGGTCTTAACAGCTTGCAAGTGACCACCTATGAAACCACTATTGTTCTCTTCTCATCTGCAACAAAAGAGAATGAAGGAAAATAGACACAAAGAAGAAACTAGTCCAAAGGCCTAATAGCCCACTTAAATGACAGCCTCTTCTAACCTGAGACCAGAACTAGATGGCGCACAGCTACCATTACTAACAGTCTGACCAGGGACAAGATACAATCTCCTGGATAGAATGGGAGAAAAAATGTAAAACAAAATGCAAAAAAAAAAAAAAAGAAAAGAAAAAGGAAAAAAAAGCCTAGACCTACTAGACCAATAGAGATAGAGAAACCCCTGAGATTATTGCCCTAAAATACCCTTTTTACTTAGAACTATAACTATTTTTTGGAGGTTACCTTTCATCCAAATAGTTGATTCATTTATAAAATAAATATTACTACCTGTGAGTAATGTGCTCCTTTAAACCATCAATTATATAAGACCACATGGTTAGCATTTAACCAAAAGCAAAGATGAGAAGGTAAGGAGGGAAAAGGTAGCTAGATTAATGGAAAGAGAACAAACAGAATGGAAAGCGTGAGAATGCTGACACACTGTGAAGTTTGTAACCAATTTTATGGAACAATTTGAAAAACAAAAAATTGTTAAATGGGAACATAATTTGCTGTGAAAACTTTTACCTAAAATACCACAACATATATTATATATATACATATATACATATATATATATATATATATATATATATATATAGAACTGCAAGGAGCCCTGAATAGCCAAAGCAATCTTGGGGAGAAAAAAAAAAAAAGTAAGATGACTCTCACTTCCCAATCTTAAAACATATCACATAAAACCTGCAAAAGCTGGAAACTGCATAAGGCAGAAGCCTGATAGAAAAGGAAAACTCAAATACTTTCCACTAAAATGGGGGGTAGAAAAATGGTAAGACTGCACCATGTAAAATGAAGGGAAATTGCAAGACCCAGATAAACAAGGTAGTCCCCTCGAGTTCTGACTTACACAACTTTCACTGTGTAAAGCTACAATAAAGAAAAGAGTCTGGTACGGGTATAATGATAGTGAAGAATACTGAAAATACAATAGACTTCCCGAACAACTAACAAATCTGTTCTGAAAGAAGAGCAGCCAGAATCCTCCTTGGAAGTGAGAATAGCCAGACTTCATCTCACCTACTTTGGTCATCTTGTCAGAATGGACCATTCCTTGTAAAAGGATATCATGCTTGGTAAAGTGGAGGATCAGCAAAAAAAAAAAAAGGAGATGATGGATTGACACAGAGGCTGCAACAATGGGCTCAATTATAGCAAAGATTGTGAGGATGGCACCTGACCAGGCAGTGTTTCATTCTGTTATGCATTGGGTGACTATGAATCAGAGCCAATTCAACAGCACTGAACAACAATAACAGGTATATACCCAAAAAACTTGAAAGCAGAGACTCAAAAAGAGACCAATGTTCATTAAAGCACTGTTCACAATAGCCAAAGGTGGAAACAACCTATATGCCTATTGACAGATGAATGGATAAACAAAATGTAGTACATACATACAATGGAACACTACTTAGCCAGTAGGATGAATGAAGTCTTGACACATGCTACATACAGTATAGATGGAGCTTGAAGACATTATTCTAAGTGAAATAAGTCAATCACAAAAGATAAATATTGTGTGATCTCACTTATATAAAAAGACAAGAAAAGACAAATCTAGAAACCAAAGTTTATTAGTGGTTACTAGCGATGGGAAGGAGGAGGAAAGGGGGATTAATGGTGTGGGAAAAAAAATCACATTAATTATGGGTAGTGTGGCACAGCCTATTATTGTAATTGTTTTCTATAAGTTGTACATCTGTAAATAGCTGAAATGGCAAAACTTGTGTGATGCCTATATTTACAACATTTACAATGATGACCAAAATATAGTTGGTGAGCTGCATATGTACAACCAAACACTTCATGTGATCTAGTTCATTGGTTTGGAGGTTTAGGCTCATGGTTTTATGGGACATCTCAGTTAATTGGCCTAATTACATTCAGTGCTACTGTCCTATTTCTTACTAGTATCTCCTAGTTTATTGCCTGCCATCTTAAAAACTTACAGGTAGCCCTCCAAGACACAACAATTGGTCTCTATTCACCTAGAACAACAGAGGAAGAAGAGTCAAGAAAAGGAGAAGAATAAGAAATGTGTGGCTAATTGGCTTCATGAACAGCTACTTCCTTTGCAATGAAACCAGAACTGTATGGTGCCCAGCTACTATGACTAAGGATATTGATCAAAGATTCCATAGAAAAACACTGATCAGAAGGAGACAAATGCAGAACAGAATTTCAAATTATCATAGACTCTAGTTTTTCTGGAGCTTTGGAGTCTGAATGAACCCCTGAAATTATTGCCCTGAGAAAATCTTTAAATCTTAAACCAAAAATATTCTCTGACGTCTTCTTAAAACCCAACAAGAGTTTATCTTAAGTAGTAAAAAAGTTCTGACTTCAGCATTATGCTTTTTTAAGAACTATCTGTATGAGATCAAATTGAAAATAGCAACTCAAAAGATTAGATAGGAACTTTAGGGGGCAGTGGGTTTATGTTAATGAAGAAGAAACAACTCAGAAAAGGAGGGTGAGAGTGGTTGCACCACACAAAGAACATAATCAATGTCACTAAATTGTACATGTATAAACTATTTCATTGGTGTATGTTTTGCTGTGTATATAATCAATAACAACAACATAAATAAAATTTAAAGAAAAAATCCCATTAAAAAAAAGCCCTGGTGGCACAGCAGTTAAGTGCTGGCTGCTAACAAACAGGTCAGTGGTTTGAAGCCACCAGAAGTGCCACAGGGGAAAGATGTAGTACTCTGCTTCCATAAAGATTGTTGTTGGAAGGGAAGATGGGGTCATGTAGATAAGACCCAAGATCACTCCCTCTTCCACCTGAAAACCAGAACAACTAGGTAAAGCAGATATAATAAAGATACTTGAGTGCTGAGCAGCTAAGGACAGAGTAGAGTATTAGATTCAGTGAAGGGAAAGAAAGAGAGCAGGCTAAATGACTGGGGAAAAAAAAGCAGGCCTGCCCAGCCAGTGGAGAGGAAATGAAAGACTTAGAGTGGGAAACAGGGTAAAGTAGAAGGAAAGAAAAAAAAGGAGGTGTGTGTGTGGCGGGGGGGGGGACCACTGCTGAATTCACGGCACCAGGGACTCAGAATAGCCCCATTAGGAGTTTTGTGAGATGAGCTGGGATTTTGTAGGGGAGCAAAATCTTGCAAGAAAACAAATCAGGACCCCCTTTGTCTTGGGCTTCTACGGAGTCCAGAGTGGAGGGAGAGAAAAGAAGGAGTGTCTTCCAGGTTGCCAGAGCCCCAAAACAGGTACAAGGCAGTGAGTTTCATCTCACCTCCTGGAAAAACTTTGTGGTCTTGATTGAATCTGTACACTGGGTTTCTGTGGCTTGTTAGTCCACCTGGAGAGAGGTGGGACTTTCTTTCTGTTGGGACTACTTCTGGATTTGAATATCCTGGGCACCATCATCAGCTGAGGCTCCCAAAAGGACCCAAGCTGCCTGCATCACTAACTGATTTTTCTCACCCTACGCAGAAAACTCCCTTCAGCCTTTCTACCCTGGGGTACCTTTCTTATGTTGTTTTTCTCTTTTTTATTTTTTTTTCCTTTTCTCTTTTCCCTTTCCTCCCTGTCTCATGCAACAGGCACTGGACAAGCTCCACTAGGCAACTGCAGCTACTACAGATGGTGGATAATACCTGTTCATCCTAACACCAAAGTCTAGTCACAATGAACAGAGATCTGTACCCACATCCCCACCAGTGATTGAACCAACACAGAGAGTGCTGGAGAACAACCCAGTAAAGCTGAATTAATAATCAAAGAAGTATACCTGCTACACACTCCCAGATACAGTAAAACACAAATCCAGGGTGAAACAGATCAATACATAGCAAACAATTAAAGATAACTTCAAAATGTCTAGGAAACAACAGACAACCTCAAATCAAAAAAAAAAAAAAAAAAAGCAAGACAACAGAAACAAAAGTCCAGTAAAGAATTATGTGTCTTACAGGAAGAACAAGCAATAGAACTGTCTGCAAAAGAATTCCAAAGATATATGTATATATATATATAGAACCCTCCAAGAGCTCAAGGAAACCATAAACAGAAACAATGAAAAGAAAGACAGTATCTTGGAAGAATTCAGGAAAACCATTCAAGAACATAGTAACAAGATAAATACTCAGTTAGAACTCACACAAAAACAGCAATTAGAAATACAAAAGATAACACTAAAATTACGGAGATAAATAGCATGGTGAAAGGGCAAAAGAGTAGACTAGAACAGGATGAAGAGCACATTTCCCAGCTAGAAGACAAATTCCTTGATGTCTGTGTGAAGAAAAATAGAACAAAGATTTAAAAGAAATGAAGAGATCCTAAGAGTTATATGGGATGGCATAAAAAGAAACAATATACCTCATTGGAATACCAGAATAAGAAGAGTCAAAAAAAATCACTGAGAAAATTGTTGAAACCTTGTTAACAGAAAATTTCCTCCATATCATGAAGGAAGTAAAGATATTTTTCCAAGAAGATCAACAAACCCCATTCAGGATAGATCCCAAAAGAAAGTCACCAAGACATATAATAATTAAACTTTCCAAAACAAAAGAGAAAATGAAAAGTCTTGGGAGCAGCTTGGGAAAAAAAAATGTCACCTACAATGGACAATCAATAAGATTAAGATCTGATTTCTCAGCAGAAATCATGCAGGCAAGAAGACAATGGGATGGCATATATAAAATCTGGAAGGAAATGAACTCCCAACCAAGAATTATTTATCTTGCCAAATTGTCCCTCAAATATGAGGGTGAAATCAAGACATTCTCAGAGAAACAGAAATTAAGGGAGTTTGTGAAAAACAGACCAGGCCTACAAGAAATGCTAAAGGGAGTCCTTCCAATAGAGAACCCACAACAAAGAACAACAAATTAAAATCAATATACTTGACACCATCACCTAGAAAAGAAACCAGAAAAAGATCCTCAAAATAAGCTCATAAAAAATGTACATGGAGATAAAGGAGTCAATCTGCTGACGACACCAACAATGAAACAAATAGAGGGAATAAAATTTTAATTACAAAACTTCCAAAATGGAGAGAAGGACAGGACTATGTCATTATAGAATACACTGTTCCAAACTCAAGGAGATGAAAAATTACTTCCAGGTAACCACAAAGATAATTAACAATCCGTCTAAGCAAACTCAGAGAAAAAGAAAAACATATGGGCTTAATAATCACAAAGCCAACAATAATGAAGAAATGAGAGAAAACACTTGAAAATAAAATGAACTCAGCACAGAAAAATAGTTGGAACAAGGAATGCACCAACATAACCAAAAACACAATAGAATTACAAAAATATATCCATACCTATCACTAATTACACTCAATATGAATGAACTAAATGCACCAGTCAAGAAAAAGAGGATGGTAGATTGGATAGGAAAAGAAGATCCATCAAAATGCTGTCTACAAGTGACCCATCTTAGACACAAAGATAAAAATTAATTAAAAATGAAAAGATGGAAAAAAATATATCAAGCTACTGGCAATGAAAAAAGAGCAGGTATGGCAATATTAATTTTTGATCAAATAAACTTCAAGGTGAAAAGCAGCATAAGGAACAAAGAAAGACCCTATATGATGCTAAAAGGGTCAATTGACCAAGAGGATATTATGATAATAAATATCTATGTCTCAAATGAAAAAGCTCCAAAATACATAAAGCAAATATTAACCAAATGAAAGGAAAAATATGTAATTCTACAATTGTAGCAAGAGACTTTAACAAACCACTTTCAAGGAGGGACAAAACAACTAGAAGAGAACTCAACAAAGATACAGAAGAACATAATAACATAATCAACCAACTTGACCTCATAGACATGTACAGAGCACTCTACCCAACAAAAATACAATACACACCCCTCTACGGTGCACATGGATCATTCTCCAGAATAGACCATATGTTAGGACACAAAACAAGCCTCAATAAATTAAAAAACACTGAAATACTACAAAGCATCTTCTCAGATAACAATGCTATAAAATTAAAATTAGAAATCAATAATATGAAGACAAAAAAATAAATAAAAATATATATATATATATATATATATATATAGAAATTGAATAAACTCAAAAAATACTGGGTAACAGAAGAAATAAAACATGAAATTAAAAAAATTCCTAGAAACACAGGAGAATGAAAATACAACTTACCAAAACCTATGGGACACAGCAAAAGCAGTACTCAGAGGTCAATTTATAGTAACAGATGTGCACATTAAAAGAGAGGAAACACATTTGGCAACTGGAATAAAACTCACTGCCCCCCGGGGCGGGCTCTCAGACCAATAGTTAACAAGATGTACACGCAGACCACTCAACCCAGGATGCCACACCCACATACTCAATGGTAGTACATCCCTTAAAGCAATAGACATGGGACACCAAAGGACCAACATTCAAACTGAGGAAATGCAGGACAAACAGAAGTGCATAATTATGAGGGGCACAGGGGGAGTTTTGCAGGGTAAGGAGGGGAGGAGACTGGGTTAGGGTTGAACATGGTGAATGGGGAATGAAACTAAATGTAAACAGGACTTTGAATGTAAAACAAGCTCTTAAAATTAAAAAATAAAATAAAGGAGGAAAGAATCAAAATCAATACTTTAACTCAACATCTCCAACAATTAGAAAAAGAGCAACTAAAGAAACATACAGTACCCAGAAGTAAGGAAATAATAAAGATCAGAGCAGAAATAAACAAAGCAGAAAACAAAAAAAAAAAAATAGAGAAAATCAACAAAGCAAGCTGATTCTTCTAAAAGATTAACAAAATTGACAAACCACTGGCAAATCTAACAAAAGAAAAGATGCAAATAACATGAATAATAAATTAAAAGGGTGACATCACAACAGAACCAAATGAAATAAAAAATAATAACAATATTATAAAGAACTGTACTCCAACACATTTGAGAACTTAGAAGAGATAGACAAGTGTGTTGGTTATGTTGTGTGTCAACTTGGCTGGGCCTGGTTGAGTGGCTGGGAAGCTGGTGGTAGTTATTCCCCATGATGAGACTGGCAATCAACTCCAGGGTGGAATCTACCACAAGCAGCTGAATAGCTGCCTTTGGGATGTGGTCTGCTTCCTCTATATAAGGAGAAGCCTTGGGAATTGTTTCTAGCCGATGGCACACTTGGACCCTGCATGTAGCTGTATCATTGCTCAGCAGCCTGCTGTGCTCTGCCAACCTTAGGACTTAAAATGGACTTAAGTTAATGGCCTGCCATGTGATTTGGTAACATTAGAACTGTGCCTTTTTACTTGTCAACCTTGGAGCTTCTCAGCCTCAGCAGCCAGCAGCTGTCTGAGTAAAGAAATGCTCCAGTGGGCCAGGAACAGTAGGTAGAGCTGGACCCCAAGGTTGAGGGGCTTTCACCCAACCCGTAGAGGCTGGCACTTTGAACTTGGACTTCTAGCCTCCCAAACTGTAAGAGAATAAACTCCTGTTTGTTAAGGTTATCCCATTTGTGGTATATTCCTGTCAGAATAGTACTAGGTAACCGGAACAACAAGGTTTTAGAAACACAAGACCTACCAAAATTATCCCAGTTGGAGATAGAATATTTGAACAGACCTATAGCAGAAGAAGAAACTGAACAGGTCATAAAAAATCTACACACACACACAAAAAGTCCTGGTCCAGATGGCTTCACTGGAAAACACTACCAAATATTCAGGGAAGAGTTGATCCCTATGCTACTCAAACTATTCCAGAACACAGAAAAGGATTATATACTTACAAATTCATTCTATGAAGCAAGCATAACAGTGAAACCAAAGCCAGGATAAGACATCACTAAGAAGGAAAACTATAGACCTAAATCCCTCATGAATATAGATGCAAAAATTTTCAACAAAATCCTAGCCAACAGTATCCAACAATATATTTAAAAATATATACATGATGACCAAGTGGAATTCATACCAGGTATACAAGGATGGTTCAACATCAGAAAATAAATCAATGTAGCCTACCACATAAACAAAACAAAAGAACCATATGATCACATCAATCCATGCAGAAAAGGCATTCGACAAAATCTAACACCCATTCCTATTCAAAACTCTCAGAAAAATAGGGATAGAAGGGAAAATCCTCAACAAAGTTAAGGGCATATATGCAAAACATTATTGTAATGGAGAAAGACTCAAAGCATTCTCCTTGTGAACGGGAACCAGACAAGGATGCCCTCTATCACCACTTCTATTCAACATTGTATTGGAAGTCTTAGCCAGGGCAATTAGACAAGAAAGAGAAATAAAAGGCATCCAAATTGGCAAAGAAGTAAAGCTATGATTCAGCAAAAAATTAAAAAAAAAAAAATAGAACTAATAGAAAGATTCAGCAAAGTGGCAGGATACAAGGTCAGCATATAAAAATCAGTAGGACTCTTTTATATCCACAAAGAGACCTCTGAAAAGGAAACAAAGAAAGCAATAACATTCACAATAACTACTAAAAAATAAAATACTTAGGGATAAATCTCACCAGGGACACAAAAGACCTATACAAAGAAAACTACAAAACACTAATGCAAGAAACTACAAGAGATCTACATAAATGCAAAAACTTGCCTTGTTCATGGATAGGAAGATTGAATATCATGAGAATACTACTCAAAGCAACCTATATATTCAATGCAATCCCAATCCAGATACCTTCAACAATTTTCAAGGACGTGGAAAAACCAATCACTAATTTCATATGGAAAGGAAAGAGGTCTCAGATAAGCAAAGCACTGCTGAAGAAGAAAAACAAAGTAGGAGGTCTCACACTCCTGGACCTCAAAACCTACTATACAACCACAGTACACAAAACAGCATGGTATTGGTATAATGATAGACAGACCAATGGAACAGAATCAAAAACTCAGAAATAGACCCATCCATCTATGGACAGCTGATCTTTGACAAAGTACCAAAACCCATTAAATGGGGAAGAGAGAGCCTCTTTAACAAATGGTCCTGGCAAAATTGGAAATACACTTGTAGAAAAATGAAACAAGACCCATATCTCACCCCATACACAAAAAGAACTCAAGTTGGATCAAAGACTTAAATGTAAAACCCAAAATTATAAAGCTCATCAAAAATAAAATAGGGGTTAATCTCAGGGCCCTACTTTATAGCATAAATAGACTGTCAAGAATAAACCAAAATGCACAGACAGTGGAAGAGAAACTAGATGACTGAGACCTTTAAAAATTAAATTCTTATGTGCATCTAAATAGTTCTCCAAAATGGTAAAAAGAGAACATATACCCTGGGAAAAAATATTTGACTATAACATATCTGACAAGGGACTCATCTCCAAAATTTATAGAAAACTTCAGCACCTCAACACCAAAAAGACAAGCTACACAATTCAAAAATGGGCAAAGGAAATAAAGAGACACTTCACTAAAGATGATATGCAGGAGAACAACAAACACATGAGGAAATGTTCATGATCATTAGCCATTGTTGTTGTTGTTGTTATGTGCCCTCGAGTCGGACCCAACTCATAGTGACCCCTCCTTGGGTTTCCAAGGCAGTATCACTACGAAAGTAGATTGCCCCATCTTCTTCCAGAGGAGTGGCTGGTAGCTTTGAATCGCCAGCCTTCTGGTTAGCAGTCAAGTGCCTTAGCCACTATGCTACCAGAGCTCCCCATTAGCATTAGAGAGATGCAAATCAAAACAATAATGAGATACCATCTCACCCCAGCAATAATAGCAAAGTTCAACATGATAGAAAATAACAAATGCTGACGAGGCTGCAGAGAGATTGGAACTTTCATACACTGCTGGTAGAACTGCAAGATGATATACAACCATTGTGGAAAATGGTATGGTGTTTCCTTAAAACACTGAAAATAGAAATACCATTTGATCTAGCAATTCTATTATTAGGAATATAGCCTACAAAGGTGAGGGACAGGACACAAACAGAAATATGGACACCCATGTTTATTGCAGCACAATTCACTATAGCAAAGAAATGGAAACAACCTAAATGCCCATCAACAGATCATTGGATAACCAAACTATGGTACATTCACACAATGGAATACTATGCAACATTAAAGAATAATGAAGAATACATTAATCATCTTTCAACGTGGATGAATTTAGAGGATTTTTTGCTGAGTGAAATAAGTCAGTCACAGAAGGACAAATATTGTATGAACCCACTATTGTAAAAAGTCAAGGAAAGTTTATTCAAGGAAGGAAACTCACTTTGTTGGTTACCAGGATGGGAGGGAAGGGGAGGGAAAAACTCAGACTATTTGGGGGCCACATGTTGATTTGGGTGAGGGAGGTGAGTTTCTTACAGTTGGGGACGGTAATTGGGGCCATGATACCAGATGTTCATGAAATGTTGAAAGTACAAGTTTGCTATGTAAATTTGCACCCAAAACACAATTAAAAAAAATTGTTGTTGTTGTTGTTGTTAGGTGTCATCAAGTTGGCTCTGATTCATAGTGACCCTATGTACAACAAAATGAAAGACTGCCCAGTCCTGAGCCAGCCTCACAATCCTTGCTATACTTGAGCTCATCATAGTAGCCACTGTGTCAAACCTTCTCGTTGAGGGCTTTCCACTTTTTCACTGATCCTCCACTTTACCAAGCATGATATCTTTCTCCAGGGGACAATCCCTTCTGACAACATGACCAAAGTAGATGAGACAAAGTCTGATCAATCTTGCTTCCAAGGAGCATTCTGGCTGCACTTCTTCCAGGACAGATTTCATAGTTCTTCTGGCAGCCCACAGTATTTTCAGTATTCTTCGCCAACACCACAATTCAAAAGCATCAGATCTTCAGTCTTCTTTATTCACTGTCCAGCTTTCACATGCATATGAGGCTTTTAAAAATACCTTGGCTTGGGTTACATGCACCTTACTCTTCAAAGAGATATCTTTGCTCTTCAGCACTTTTGCCCAGTACTGGTTTTTCACAGCACATTTGCTCAGTGCAATACATCGTATGATTTCTTGACTATTGCTTCCATTGGTGTTAAGTGTAGAACCAGGTAATATGAAAACTTTGACAACTTTAATCTTTTGTCCATTTATCATGGTGTTGCTTATTGGTCCAGTTGTGAGTAGTTTTGTTTTCTTTATGTTGAGGTGTAATCCACACTGAAGACTGTAGTCTTTAATCTTCATCAGTAAGTGCTCCAAGTCATCTTCACTTTCAGCAAACAAGGTTGTATTTTCTGCATATCACAGGTTGTTAATGAATGTTCCTTCAATTCTGAAGCTGTGTTCTTCTTCATATAGTCTGGTTTCTCAGATTATTTGCTCAGCATGCAATTGAATAAGTATGGTGAAAGGATACAACCCTGATGCACTCCCTTCCTGATTTTAAACCATGCAGTACCCCTTGTTCTGTTCAAATGACAACCTCCTGGTCCATGTACATGTTCCTCATGAGCACATCCATATAGATCATATCCTTGAAATCCCTGTAGGGCAGTTCTACTTTGTCCCGTAGGGTCACTATGAGTCAGAATAGACTTGACAGCAGTGGGCTTGATTTTGGATTTATTTTTATATAACTTTTTAAACCTCAAGGCAAAAACTTATAAAGGTTTGATCCATAGTATTATCTATAATGAATTAGAAGTATGGTAAATGCTGCAAATGTACAAGGTTGATGAAAGCACTTAACTGAAGGAAATAAATGAAATTCTGATAGAGGCCTAAAGGAGGTATGAGCAAGAGTTGGATTGAGTATGAGAATGTCTCTTCTCTGTCTAGAAATTCAGCCCTTGTTTAAATCTTACTTGAAATCTCCCCATAAATTTTGCAAGGCACGTGCTCACAGGGCTCCTGGGAGTTACAGCAGGCAGGAAAATATCACTCAACCTCAGTTATAAAGATGCACCCACTCAGGTCTCAAGTTCATGAAGGTAAAGACAAAGAAAATATCTTCCAGTGAACAGCTCTAGTGTGTGGTATTCTGCGGCCAGGGCAAAATAACCAGACTATTTCTAAGCTGTGACCTTACTTCTGGTTCAAGCCATTTGTAGAAAGATTAAAATACTTCCTACTTTACAAAGAAAAAGTTAAAAGAGCAAATCTTGCATTGAAGGAATTCAAAAAGAATCTAAATAGCCATCACTATTCACATTCAGGAGAAAAACCACAGGAATTTTATTGCAGCAAATTAGACATCCTTGTTTCTCAAGTTGTTCACCAGACATGGGCTCCACACTGGTGGAAAAAGACTGTGAATAATTTACCATAATCCACAGTTCGAGAAGATTTCAGGTAAATGAATTTCCAAATTCAAAGAAAAATGATCAGAAATTAAGTGGAATCAGCACATGCTAAAGATTTCAACCTGCCTTCAGCATTAGGGGAAGGAAGGACGAATAAAGAAAATGAGGATAGAAGATGAAGATGGTGAGGCTGATAACCACAGTGTTGATTCCTTTGACTATAAAGTCTACCAGCTTGTGACAAAGGTGCTGAGTCAGGAGAACTGGAGGAGAGGTAGTCAAAGTAAATACTGTCTGATCACAGAAATATAGCCCATGTTCATTGGTTGCGCTATGACAGCAGTAAACACTATAACACATGAATCATCAAAAATCAGTTCTGAGGCAGGGAGAGTGGAGCTACTGTGCAGTAGGTGGGACGTTAGGTTGGCATCACTAAGCTTGGCCCAGTATTGTGTCTGGCTGTGAGGTGAGAAGTAAAAGAGAACTCTGTGGGTGAGAACAGGGGTTTGCTGAGGGGAGACATCCTGGCTCTGGCTAAGGGGGTAATTAGAGAGGAAGGTACATTTCAGGTCCTGTCAAGGAGGGATAGAGAGGGTTTTCTGGAGGGAAACATTCCCGGGTTGACTGAGAGGGGGTTTCGAGATATCCTGACCTAGACCTACTGCATTTAAGGCCATAGGTCCTGGACTGGAGGAAGGCAGTTTGTAGGGGCTGCAGGGAACTAAGCAGTCTGAGGATTTCTGAAAAGACTGATTAAATTTAACAACAGATGATTTTAGATGTCTCTGCTTACAAAGCTAAAACCAACACCAAACTAAACCTACTACCATCCAGTCGATTCCACATCATAGCAACCCCCATTCATCAGCTTTCCAAGACTGTAAATCATTATGGAAATAGATTGCCTCATCTTCCTCCTGCAGAGTAGCTAGTGGATTTGAACTGCCAACTTCTGGTTAGCAGCCAAGTGCCTTCCCCACTATACGATCAGAGCTCCTTTTTTGAAGCCTAGTTTATAAATTATGCATAACCATAAGGCAGTGAAAAACGAGAACACAGAACTTGGAAAGGTCTTTAGGATAAATGGTTGAAGTAATTTGGAATGCCTTAGACCAGCAACTAAGTCTTTAAAATCTTGGTTTTTTTTTTTTCATACATCTGACTGCCCACCACCAGGCAAAAAAAAAAAAAAAAAAAGAGTATTATAAAACTTCCAGTACATGTATCTATTTCTTATATTAAATTATCTTCCCTCCTTGTAAATAACAGCTTTTCTGAATTTTGTTTTATTCTTCAATATGCAGATTTTGCATACCATATTAATAGTATATGAACAAAACCCTGAATAACTGTATTGTTTTGCATGTATTAGTGTTGTGTGAATAATCATATGTGCAACTTTTTTAAATCTGCATTGTTGAGATTTGTTCATAGTGGCATATTAATAATAATTGACAGCTATTGGTGATGTGAAAAATAATGTTCTAAGCACTTTATCTCATTTAATTCTTACAATTAAACCCTGTAAGGTAACACCTAGCTCCTTTTAAGGTGAGGAAACTGAGGCATGGACATGTTGCTACAGCATTCCATTGCATGAATATGTCATAATGTATTAATCTATACTCTAGCTTCATATCCCTAATTCCTGAAACACTGCAAATGCAGATGCTAGTTTAAGTAATAAGGAGCTCTGGAGAGTCCTAGAACATGGTAGAATAGGCAGAAAGACTGCACAGACCCTCTTCAACAAAGAAAAGGGAAACCAATTAACACAAATACGGAAGATAATCCTGGACCCCTGAGCCTTCAAGGGAAGGATATAGAAGTGGACTAAACTCCAACTAGCAGAAGAATTTGTATGAAAACACCAAAAGAGGAGAAATAGGGAGCTGCAGTCTGGCAGTGATCCTGATGGCACAAATAGCTTGGATATTGCCAAGTGGTGTTAGGACCTAAGAATTAACCTAACAATCAGCCCTACAAGCCAGGGACTGCACAGAGGACTGCTCTGGTGGAGGGTGAATAAAAGGGGAAGCAGTGAAAAGGAAGGTGGGCTGAGCTGTGGAATTTTGCCTGTCCAGAGGGCACAGCCATTTTGAATGTTTACAAGTGGTTTGACAATTTTGGATATTTAAAGCAACAGTGTTCTTCCAGATTCCAGGGACTTAAGAACAGGCTCCATTTGCTGGGAACCATAAGGACATTCTGGATGAAGACAAGTGGAAAGATGTTACATTCCCCTTGTTAATTTTATATCCGACACCCCCTTGGTGAACAGAGGTGCAGCCATCCCTCACTCCCACCCACCTTCTAGGCTGGCAGAAATTCCGTCCCACTCTGTGTGCTCAGACAGAGCCTGGGTGCTGTGCCCC
>NW_006921912.1:2788509-2791552 GCF_000298275.1 Orycteropus afer afer | reverse complement strand
GATGGTTATTCAATTTTTATTTTTATCTAACTGAGTGGGAGACAGCAACAGTCCCCATACAACACAACTACACGGCACCTCCAGCAGATTCACTTACTGAGTGAGAGCCACCAATTCTTTCTCCACTAACATGTCAATGATAAACATCTACCAAGAAGAGCCTGACTCACCCTTAGCTTCTCTTCAAAAAGAGTTAACAGAGATCTAAAGACAACAATGTCACAATGTCTCAGAGACAACAGACCATCATGTCCACACAAAGAAGCAAGATAAAGTGATAGAAACAAGGGAGCAGGATACAGACCCAAAACACATCCCTGAGGAAAAAACAGCACTGGAACTCCCTGATAAGAAATTCAAAAGAATTATGCTTAGGTATCTTCAACAAATTGAGAGAGAGAGCAAGGAAAACACACACAACATCCTAGAATAGTTTCAGAAGAAAATAAAAGAATAAAATGACAAAATAAATGAAAAATTAAAAACAGTTCAAATCTACAGATAGAAATCCAGAATATTAATACTAAATTGTCAGAAATAGATAACACATTGGAAGGGCAAAGCAGTAGAACAGATGTAATGGAAGTCATAATTAATGAGACTGAAGACAAATACCTGAATACTTTTTTGGAAATAGATCAATCTGAAAAAAGATAAAAAGAAAATGAAGAAAGCCTAAGGTTCATGTCAGAAACCATCAAAAGGAATAACCTATGTGTCATTGGAATTCCAGAACAGGAAGAGAAAAATAAAACCACTGAGAAAATTGCCAAGATTTGTTGGAAGAGAACTTCCCTGATATGATGAAAGATGAAAATATAGCCATCCAGGAAGTCCAATGAACTCAAAACAGGATAGACCTCCAAAAAAATCTCCAAGACATATCATCATCAAACTCATCAAAACCAAAGTCAAAAAAAGAATCCTGAAAGCCGCACGGGAAAAAGAAAATGTTACTTACAAAGGACAAGTAATAAGAATAAGCTCTGATTTCTCAGCAGAAACCATGCAAGCAAGAAGGCAATAGGATGGTATATATAAAACCTGAAAGGGAAAATTTTTCAACCAAGAATTACATACCTGGCAAAACTGTCCCTCAAATATGATGGTGAAATAAGGAGATTCCCAGATAAGCGGAAACTAAAGAGCATTGTTAAAATCATACCAACCGTACAAGAAATATTAAAGGGAGTCCTTTGAACAGAGAACCAATAATAGCAAAAAACAACTGACCATTAATACACAAGATGACATAACCCAGAAACTACAGCTATGGACATATCCAAAGTAAAATAAGTTTACAAGATTGTAAACAGAAAACCAGACACATCAATCAGCAAATGAGCACAACTACACACCAAAAGAGGGAAAATACTGTGTAGTTACAGAACTTCTAAATGGTGAAGAAGTCAAGGGAGTTGCAAGATAGAATGGACTGTTCTAAACTCTGGGAGAAAATTATAAATCACAGGGAAACCTCAATGAAAAAGATAAACCTTCATATCACAATAAAAAAGAGGACAAGCACAAAAATTCAGCAAATAATAAAACAATAGCAACAAAGGAAATGATAACACGATTCATAAACATAATGAGCTCAGTGCAGAAAATAATAGGGAACAAAGAAACCAGGGACACCATGAAAAAACACATAACAAAATGACAGCAACCAATTCATACTTGTCAATGATTGCACTGAATGTTAATGGATTAAATGCACCACTCAAGAGGCAGAGAGTTGTTGATTGGGAAAGAAAACAAAACCCATCAATATGTTGTCTACAAAAGACACACCTTAGAGACAAAGACAAAAATAGACTAAAAATCAAAAGATATATCAAGCAAATGGCAATCAGAAAAGAGCAGGAGTGGCAATATTAATTTCTGATCAAATTGACTTTCAGACAAAAAACACCATCTGAGATAAGGAAGGACATTATATGATGATTAAAGGATCAATTGAACAAGAAGATATAACCATAATGAATATCTATGGATCCAATGAAAGAGACCCAAAATACAAAAATCAGACTTTAAAAGGTTGAAAAGGCAAATAGATGACTCCACAGTTACAGTGGGAGACTTTAATACACCACTTTCAATGAAAGACAGAACAACTGGAAAGAAACTCAACAAAGATGCAGAAGAGCTAAACAACACAATCCACCACCTTGACCTTATAGATGTCTACAGAGCACTTCACCCAACAACAACACAATATACATTCATTCCAGTGAACATGGAACATTTTCCATGATAGACCATATGTTAGGCCATAAAGCAAGCTTTAATAAATTTAAAAACATTGAAATACTGCAAAGCATCTTCTAACATCATAATGTTATCAAATTAGAAATCAACAATAGGAAGATCAATGGAAAAAGAGTAAAGACATAGAAACTGAACAACACCCTCCTTAAGAAAGACTGGGTAAGAGAAGAAATAAAAAATGAAATTCAAAAATTCCTTGAATCAAACGAGAGTGAAAACACAACATAACAAAATCTTTGGGACACAGCAAAAGCAGTGATGACAGGCCAATGTACCGTAATAAATGCACACATCAAAAAAGAACAAAGAGCCAAAATCAACACTTTAAGTCAACAACTCCAACAATTAGAAAAACAACAACAAGAAAAGCCTGTAGTCACCAGAAAAAAGGAAATAATACAGATTCAAGCAGAAATCAATGAAACAGAAAATAAAAAGACAATAGAAAAAAAATCAACAAGAACAAAAGCTGGTTTTTTGAAAAGATCAATAAAATTGACAAACCACTGGCAAATTTAACAAAGGAAAAGAGGGATTGAATACAAATAACATGAATAAGAAATGAAATGGGCAACATCACAACAGAACCAGCTGAAATAAAAAGGATAATATCAGGACACTATGAAGAAAAGTACTCCAACAAATTTGAAAATCTGGAAGAAAAAGACAGATTTCTAGAAACACATCACTTACCTAAACTAACACAGACTGATGTGGAAAAGTTGAACAGATTCATAACAAAAGAAGGAATTCAACAGGTCATCAAAAAATT
>NW_006921912.1:2783903-2784643 GCF_000298275.1 Orycteropus afer afer | reverse complement strand
GTGGATGAACTTGGAGGACATTATGCTGAGTGAAATAAGTCAATCACAAAAGGACAAATACTGTATTAGTCCATTATTGTAAAAGTCAGGGAAATGTTTATCTATGGAAGGAAATTTTCTTTGTTAGTTACCAGGGGTGGGAGGGTAGGGGCAGGAACACTGTTAGATAGGTAGAGATAAGTATTGATTTGGGTGAAAAGAAGGGCAATGTACCAAATGGGAGTGATCAACATGGTGACATTGAGGAAGAGGAAGACATAGAGAGGCACATGGGAGGTGCAGACAACAAAGATGAACCCTTTTGTGCATACAGTATCGCGCTATCAATGAAGGGAAACATGGTTATATGTGTGGATAGATACGTGGACAGGCTGAACTATTAGGTATGTCTATGCAGCGGGGAATGTACTCAAGACCATGTACAGGGTTGGCAGACAATTGTTCTACAAGTGTATTTGTATGTTCTGTAAGAATTCCCAGGTGAGCTGACAAGGGACAAGGTTGTAGTCACTTCTTGGGCACAGCCAGCTACCCAGAGGGAGTGAGTAGTTGAACCTGTGGACTCAGGACCATAGTCACAGGTGACATCAAGCTCAATTGGCATAACATACTAAACAAAACATTGTTCCATCTTCTACTTTGGCTAGTAGCAACTGGGATCTTAAAAGCTTGCAAGCAGCCATCTAGATGCAATGATGGGTCTCTCCTCGTCCAGAGCAAAGAAGAATGAAGAAAACCAA
>NW_006921912.1:2781516-2783098 GCF_000298275.1 Orycteropus afer afer | reverse complement strand
ATCCTACTTCCATAGTGATACTGCCTCGGAAACCCAAGGAGGGGTCGCTATGAGTCGGGTTTGACTCGACGGCACATAACAACAACAACAACAAATTTCTGAAAGGCAAGAACAGTGTTCCAGGCTAATCAACTAGAGCAAAAGCATAGTCCTAAGAATGCATGGAATCTGTGATAACATTTGTAAACTCATGATACCTAAAATGCAGAATATATAGAAAAAGAAACTTGGAAAGTACAATGATTTTTTAACCAAGTATATCCAAAATATCATTTCAGCATGTAATTAATACAATCAAAATATATGGTTAATAATGTAATTTGCACTTTGCGTTCTGAATATTCAAAATTGGGCATTATTTCACACTTATACCATGTATCAGTTTCCATTAACCACTTTCAAGTGCTTAATAGCTACATGAGGCAAGTGCTACAATAGTGGAATGTGCAAAACTATCCCATACTTTGAGAACCATTGCATGTATGTTCCTAAGGTAAAGTCAACTGATAAATAAGATATTTCTCATTTTGTGGCTTTTAATTGCTCAACTCTTTTTATTCTCTGGGTACCCGTCATATTTGTGTTTTGTTTGAGCTGTTTCTGACAATATTATGTCTTTTACTACATTTTATTTGGATATCTCACCACAAATGAGAGGACTTAAGACTTTTTTGTCAATTAATGAAGGATGAAGAAGGAACTCCAGTGGCACAATGGTTAAAGCATTCAACTGCTAACCAAAATGTTATCAGTTTAAAGATGCTAAATTAAACTTAAACATCACAGTCTTGCAGCCTTAAAACTTATAGATGGCTTGACATTTACTTTTAGTGCTATGGGAAAAAAAGAACAAATACTAACGACTATGGGAATAAATCCATAATTTGCAGAACTCTCTTCCTATCCTCAGTAAATTTAGTTTAAGTGAAGAAATAACAAAAACTAAAGAATATTTATAGTAAGGATAGTTAATTCTCAGACTTCAAAACCATCATTCATTAAAGTTAAATTATACCTGGGACTAAATAGTATAGATGTGGTTCATTCAGTTTTGATAATGGAAAAATTATGCACATGGAGTGTGAATGAAGAAAATTAGTGATAGGCTTATTCTAGAATTTACGTATGCCTTCAAATAGAATACGATCCCTTCTAAGAATACTTGAGGAACAAAATAACTGAAGTATTAATAATTTTACAGATGGAATCAGGTTTAAATGAAAATAACAAAAATATGAGGACAGAACAATTAAAAGCCAAGAGTTGCTCTTGTCTAAATAAAATAGACTTACAGCATGTGACAAGTCTTGAATTTTCTTTTTGTTTTTAGATTGAACTAGGTAATAATATTGTAACTTAAACTTACAAATGTATACATTCATGCTTTATATACAATCTTAGTTTCCACAGTTTAAATATAAATTTCCTTTTATATTACTGTAGTCACACTAACTTCGTTGATCCTTCTTTAAAAAATTGTTTCACTTGCTTTTGGTCAACGTATTACCAAATTACTTAAATATAATTTGGGGATTTTTGACTCCCTAAAATAAAAATACAACAGATATGTATAATTACTGGG
>NW_006921912.1:2769611-2781416 GCF_000298275.1 Orycteropus afer afer | reverse complement strand
CAGAGGGGTCTTGGCCTCATAATGACCAAAGACCAGTGGTGTAGAACTAATGACAAAGAAGCAGAAGGGAAGAACTGATTCTTTGATATCAACTAGGTTATGAGGTTTTCCTCTGTCATAATAATTGTTACCATTTGGGGGAGAAATGAAAGAAAAAGAAAAGACTTATGAAGGAAAGGCTAAAGATGAAAAGTTATAAGGGGTCACTGAAGGAAGTATCCAGCCAGTAAGAGTAACCTAAAGGAGCTATGTTAGCATAAATGGTTAAACATTCAGCTGTTAAACAGAAGGTTGGCAGTTGAACCCAATCAGCAATTCCACAAGAGAAAGATCTGGCAATCTGCTTCCTTGAAGGTTTTAGACAAGCAAACCCTGTGAATAATTCTATTCTGCCACATGGGGTTGCCATGAGTCAAAACAACTCAACGGCACCTAACAACACGTTGACCAAAGAACAAAGAGAAGAGAGGGTGCTAGAACTCTGATCCATCTGTTAACTCAGCAGGAATATAGTAGTCACTGATGGGCCATTTTTTCTGACCAATTTCCTCTAGGAGTGATATCTTGAGATATGAAAAAACTGTATTAGAGATGAAATCAATTTCTTGAGTCCAAAATGAGAATTTCTGTTGCTCTGACACAAAAATTGTTAGTCTTGACAGATGTTGAGTAATGTAGGAATATCTCTTTCTTCCCCTTTCTACACATTTCTGTGCCATCTCCTTCCAAATCTAACCATGTTGTTGTTGTTGTTGTTACGTGCCGTCGAGTCAGCCCTGACTCATAGCGACCCCTCCTTGGGTTTCCAAGGCAGTATCACTACGGAAGTAGGATTGCCCAACCTTCCTTCCGAGGAGTGGCTGGTGGGTTTGAACCGTCAGCCTTCTGGTTAGCAGTCAAGTGCCTTAGGTTTGAAAAATGCTCAAAGCATCTTGGCTTTTTGGGATTGTATAGGAGCTCTGATAATGTAGTGCCTAAGGCACTTGACTGCTGACCAAAAGGCTGGCAGTTCAAATCTAACAGCCACTCCTCAGAAGGACAGTTGGGCAGTCTACTTCCATAGTGATACCGCCTCGGACTCGGAAGGAAGGTTGGGCAATCCTACTTCCGTAGTGATACTGTCTCGGAAACCCAAGGAGGGGTCGCTATGAGTCGGGTTTGACTCGACGGCACATAACAACAACAACAACCGCCTCGGAAACTCAAGGAGGGGTCGCTATGAGTCAGGTCCGACTTGATGGCACATAACAACAACAAAAAAAAAAACAATGGGCTGTACCAGAAGGTGCAAAAGGAAACCCTGTCCACACTTCACAAACAAGGCAGCAAAATTCAAAAAGCAAAAAGCCAGGTTCAGTGTCCCAATTTGCTCAAGGACCTGGCCCAGGAGGGATAAATGGAAAGAGATCTAGATACACCACAATTTCAGCCTTCTTCTCTTCAGTGACCATCAAGACTAAACAAGAGGAGATCCAGTTCCCAAACATTCAGTTCTCAGGGTTCTGGGTTAGGAATAAGGACATGAAGAGATACAGGTTGCAGCCCTGAACCTATTTCTTCTAACTGTTATACTGGAAAACAAAAGCCTAACCCATTTTTAAGGAGCTCTGGTGGTTCAGTGTTAGGAAGTTTGGCTGCTAACTAAAAGGTCAGTGCTTCAAACCCATCAGCTGCTCTGCAGGAGAAAGAGAAGGCAGTCTGCTTCTGTAAAGATTTACAGCCTTGGAAACCCTATGGGGCAGTTCTACTCTCTTCTACTGGTCACTAGAAGTTGGAATCAACCCTATGGCAGTGGGTAGCCCATTTTTCTCTGAGTGACCCTGATAGCATTTGTGAGCTAAAAGCCAATATATCTAATTAAGCCAAGACCACATGTTTCTCTCCAATAGAAGGAAAGAATTGTTGTCAATTCATAACATTGCAAACATAAGATGACTTTTTTTTTTCTTTATTTCTAGTCAGTAATCTGACCAGAAACCCAGAAAAGACTCCCTTGAATACTCTCCCAGGGAAGATTTATGCTAGAAATGAAAAACTTTGTTCTTTGTGTTCACATATGAAGCACACTTTGACCACTCCCATGTACAATTTCACTTCATCTCTAGGATTACTTACCTTGAGACAAGGGTGTTAAGTGTCTACTTCCCCCCACCCCCAATACATATAAAAGGATTTTAATTTTACACACTTTATTCTATGGACATGATGAGATTTAATTAGAAATCAACAGCAAAAATATACATGAGGGAAAAAATTGATTAAATATTAAACAACACATTTCTCATAATAAATGAGTCAAAGAAGACATCATAGAGAAAATTGGGAAATAGTTTGAATTGAAAAGTAAGGAAAATACAATACAAATCTATCCTGAGAAAATAATAAAAAACAAAAATCTAAAAAGCTTTACACAAAAATGATAGTCATAGTATTATTTATACTACTAAAACATTGGAAAAGTTGACAAATTTTAATATTCAGCAATAGGAGAAAGTTTTAAAAAAATATGATGTATTTACATAATAACATCCATGGAAATATTTTAATTCAAAAAATATTTTTTAGCAAAGAATAAAGCTCACATTACAATAATAAGCTAAACACCCTTTTATAATATGATATATTGCATATGATCTCACTGAAGGAAAATCTCCAGATGAGATTTTCTTGATCTCTGAGTGGAGTAGTGTATTAGTTAGCTATTGCTACATAACAACCACAAAATATCATTGCCATACAGTATGGAGTAGTTATTCCTCATAAGTTGTGCTGGCTCATCTTGTCTGGGCTTGGGTGAGTGCTCTGCTTCAGGATCTACTCCACATGTGTTCATTGTGAGAATCAGTTGAAAGGGACAACAGTCATGAAAGAGAAGCTCTTCTCAAGGCAACAGGAGACCAAGCCTCACCATGTAAATAAAATCCAAGCTCCTGCTTACATCACATTTGCTGATATCCTAAGGGCAAATGGGTCACATTGCTGATCTCAATATCAACTAGGCATAGTAATACACTCCAGCTCTCTGATACAATAGCCAGGGCATAGGTGCATAATACTACTACAAAAGTGAAGAATTGTGTCCAAAACTGCAAACTACCACATTGAGGTATAGTAATCTCTTTTTTCATACATTTTTCACATTCCAAATTTGCAACAGGATATCTGATTTATTTCAAGAATCAGAAAAAAAAAAGACCATTTTTCAAATAAACAGGCGTAGTAATTATTGCTGGATTGAAAATACTTGTCATCCTGGGACTCTTAGCTACCAAGGACTCTGACCTCACCACAACAGAAACCAGGTAGAAAAGAGGTAGCAGTGGTGCATCCACAGGGTAAAGACAGATCAGAAGATCAAAATGTCACTCTGTGTCTGCAGTGTTAGGACCCATACTTATGCATCCAAAGTCAAGGATGCCTCATTGGTTCCTCTTCTTTTTACTACTGCAATGTTCTTTGTCCCACCCTCTTCTAAAAGAATCATTCTTAAATGATCTTTTACACAACTTTCCACTAGATATATGTGTGAGGTGCAGAGAGACATGTATGATTGAATATGCAGATATGATCCCTGGAGGATTCACAAGAAATTAGAAACAACTCCTAGAGACAAGAATTTAGTAATGGAATTACTACTGTGAAGAAGACTTGTTTTCATTGCATAACCTGACATATATGGTTTATTTTTTTAAAAAATACATGCAAGAATTGATCAAAATATATTATTTTTAAATAAAGTTAGGTAGGAGTTCATTTTTCTCATGACTAAGTAGAGTCTTAGGAAGATGAAGTAATTTGCTTAAGGTCATGCAAAAGCCACAGGAAGTGCTGATAACTGATGAGCAAATTCCAGCAGGAAGAGTAATAGATTTACTGAGTTTTTACTCTCCAGAACTCACGAAGTCAGGAGTATTTTTTCACTTTTAAAAATAATTAGTATTCACAGACATTAAGTAATTTGCCCAAAGTCACACAACTACTAAGCTACTGAGTCACAATGCAAAACTTACATGTCTTGCAAGTTACTATTTACAACCTATTTTACATGGCCTATTCATCTCCCTCACCTGGTAGTTACCCCACAGGTCTTGGAACTTGGTTATTTTTCACCATTAAGTCATGACTAAAGCCAAACATCTCTCAAAACTCTTAGTCTTATGATCTGTGTCATACCAAATGCCAAAACTAAGCACTCATCCAAACCTTCCATTTTCCCAAAATAAGATCACTGTCCCAAAGAATAGCTTTTATGTTAAATTGTCTTCTCAGCACTTAATATATTAGTAATTATCAAAAAGAAAAAACCTCTTTCCTACTAATAAATCATTAAAATCAAAGAGTTCCGATGTATTGTATAAAGATGCACATCTCTTTACACAAAGCTGTGAAATTATAAACCAGTTCTCAGATGAATTTTTCTTTCCCATATATGCTGATGTATCTTAGGCATATATCTTAAACTTCAATGGAAATTGCCTCCTCTGCTTAGTGCTGCCCTGATAGCTTACTAAACCAAACCAGTTGCTATCAATTCTAACTCACGGTGACTATGTACACCATAGGGTTTGAGATGGCTGATTTTTTGGAAACAGATCCTGAGGCTTTTCCTCTCAGACACCTCTCAGATACCTCCGAGTGGACTCAAACCTACAACCTTTTGGTAAGCAGGCAAGCACATTAAGTATTTGCACCAATACGGACCTCAATAACTAACTGTTGTTGTTAAATGTCTTTGAGTCAGTTCTAACTCACAGCGATCCTATGTGCAACAGAACAAAACATTGCCACTCCATCCTCACAATCTTTGTTATGCTTCACCCCATTGTTGCAGCCACTGCGTCAATCCAACTCATTGAGGGTCTTTCCCCTTTATGCTGAACCTCTACTTTACCAAGCATGATATCTTTCTCCAGGGATTGGTCCTTTCTGACAACATGACCAAAGCACATGAGATGAAGTCTGGACACTCTTGCATCTAAGAAGCATTTCAGCTGTACTTCTTCCAAGACAGATTTGTTCATTCTTCTGATAGCCCATTCTTCTGATAGGTATTTTGAATATTCTTGCCAATACCACAATTCAAATACATCCATTCTTCTTTGGTCTTCTTTATTCGTTGTTCAGTTTTCACTCGCACATGAGACTATTGAAAATATCATGACTTGTGTCAGGTGCAGCTTAGTCTTCAAAGTGACATCTTTCTTCTTTAACATTTTGAAGAGGTCTTTTACAGCTTATTTGCCTACTGCAATAATAAGCCATCTATTTTCTTGACTTTTGCTTCCATGGGTGTTGATTGTGGATTCAAGTAAAATGAAATCCCTGACAACTTCAATCTTTTCTCCATTTATCATGATGTTGCTTATTGGTCTAGTTGTGAGGATTTTTGTCTTCTTTATGTTGAGGTGTAATCCACACTGAAGGCCTTAGTGTCTGATCTTCATCAGTAAGTTCTTCAAGTCTTCCTCACTTTCAGCAAGCATGGTTGTGTCATCTGCATATCACAGACTGTTAATCTTCCTCCAATCCATAACTAACTAGATCCACAAAATTGCTTACTGCTCCTTCAGAATCTCAAACTCTTACCTTTTTTTGACTTATTGTGGTTGGGGTGAAAGTTTACAGAGAAACATAGCTTTCCATTCAACTGTTCATACACATTTTGTTTTGTGAGATTGATTTTAACCCCCACAATATAACAGCACTCTTCCCTTTCCTCCCTGTGTTTACCATTTTCCTCTTTGTCCTTCTTTCTTTTCATTCCTGCCTTCTGAGCTTTCCAGACTCTTACTTGATTATCCTAAGCCACAAATTTCTCAATTATAGCTCAAACACTTAAACTAACCCTTAATAAAAAGCTCCAACAACTGACTCTATTAGTAGAACTATATGTGAATTTCCACTCCTCATCTTTAGAACCTTTAAACTTAAAAGTGCAAATACGTTAGACTGGGTACCTAGGATTTCACAAACAACTTCAGGAATGACCATGCTTGCTGTTATCTGAAACCTAATATACTAGTCTCCCACATACCCTAATCTTAATACATTTTCTTATCATTTGGCCAAGATAAACATAAGAAAAGTTTTCACCTCCTGCCCTCTTGAAAAAAAAAAATGTAATATTCAAAAATTATTTTTGAGAAGTTACCTGACATTACTGTAAATGGAATTAGATTTTAGAAGTATTAAGTTATCATACTTCTAAAATGAAATCTATGAGGGCAGCAATGGAACAAGAAAACATGGCATAAATAGGCTGAGTTATCAGGTAAGCCTAAGCAAAAGGCAATATAACCATGACTATATATAAGGTTGGGAGATGATATTTCTACATATGTATTTGTATGTGTTGTAAGAATGTCCATATAACTAGAACTAATGGGGGTAAATTTATGATCACTTCTTAGGTACAGTCAACCACCCTGATGGAGTGAGTTGTTGGACCTTTGGGCTTGGCACCATGGTCTCAGGGGACATCAAGCTCAATTGGTATAACATACTACACAAAAACATTGTTCTCCATCCCACTTTTCTGAGTAGCAACTAGAGTCCTAAAAGCTTCAAGTGGCAATCTAAATACAACAATGGGTCTGTTCTTATTCAGAGCAAAGAAGAATGAAGAAAACCAAAGACGCATGGAAATAATTAGTCCAAGGCACTAGTGGACCATGTGAACTTCAGCCTATATGACCATGAGACCAGAAGAACTAGATGGTGCCCAGATACCACAGTCAACCACTGGAAAAGGGATCAGTGTAGGAGATCCTGGATAGACTGTAACATAGCATTTACAGCAAAGCCTCTCATAGTAATCATTAAATAAGTGTTAGCTTTAAAAGATTATTATTGGATCTACAGCCACTTGAGTTAAGAGCTCTGGGAAAAATGAAAGAGCATATTCAATGATTTAATGATTGTTAAAATGAACAATGTGGAAAAAACTCATAATCATTTTTAAAAAGACTAGGTTTACTAGTGTAACAGAGCCTGGTGAGACTCTCAAGACTATGGTGCCTAGTTGCCTTTCAGGTCTGGAATTGAACTCACTCCTGTGGCTTCCAGCCAAAAAAAAAAAAAGAGTGGCATACAAACTGAACATGTACACCAGGAAGATACACTCCTTAGAATGATCAATCATGAGAGAACGCAAGAGCAGTATTTGCACAGGGAGATAGCTCAGGGGGCAAGAATGCATAGGAAAGAAGGACACAGGGAAGAGGTAAGCACAGGGAAGAAGTGGGAAGAGAGCTGTTACATTGCAGGGATTGTAGTCAATGTAATGGAACAAACTGTGTATGAGCTGCTGTATGGAAAATTAATTTACTCAATAAACTTTCACACAAATCACAATAAAAATTTAAAAACAAAAAATAGAAAAGATGAGAAATGGCAAAAAAAAAAAAAAAGAGAGAGAGAGAGAGGCATAAATGAAAACAAAGTAGATTGGAATTCAAGGACCTGAAGTCCAGACCCACTTGTGGCACCAAGTAGTTGTGTGTCATTGGGCAATATATGTAATATGTCTGAGTTTCCAATGTGCAATTTATTAAATGAGAAGGCCACATTAAATGATTTGTGAGTCCATTCAAGATTAAATTATCTTTCATTTTAGGAACAATCTGTATAAAATAAAGAATGCTTGGAATAGTCAACATGGGGTGAGGGGTAGAGAAA
This sequence comes from Orycteropus afer afer, assembly GCF_000298275.1. Taxonomy (NCBI): domain Eukaryota; kingdom Metazoa; phylum Chordata; class Mammalia; order Tubulidentata; family Orycteropodidae; genus Orycteropus; species Orycteropus afer. The sequence continues at coordinate 2,773,739 of NW_006921912.1, read as the reverse complement.
ATAGTTCTGCACCAAACTCATCTAAACATAAAGACTTAAAATTCTCTTACTATATAGGAGAGGAAACCCTGGAATTTAGACCTTTCATTGAAAATATGTACATACAGTAATAAGCAAAGCATTAGATCTCCTTTCTCAAATGTTGCTCCTTTTTCAAGAAAATGTTTGTCTTCTCAAGGTTTTCCTCAGGGCAATTTTGACATCTTTATTCCTCAAGCTATAGATTAATGGGTTTAACATGGGCACAACAATGGTATAGAACAAGGAGGACACTTTTCCTTGGTCAAGAGGCAAAATGGAAGGTGGTTTGAGATACATGAAAGCCCCAGAACCAAAGAAAAGAGAAACCACAATTATGTGGGAACTGCAGGTACTGAAAGCTTTGGACCTGCCCTCTGAGGAGCGAATATGGAAGATGCTGGAGAGTATTAGAGTATAAGAGATGAATATGGTAACAATAGGCATTCCAATAGCAATGGCCACAAAGATAAATACCACCAGCTCATTCACATAGGTGCTGTTGCAGGAAAGCTCAAGGAGAGGAAGGATGTCACACATGAAATGATTGACAAGATTATCAGCACAGAAGGTCAGACTTATTATGTTTCCTGTATGGGCCATGGCCCCTGAAAACCCCATCACATAGACACCTAACAAAAGGAGTAAACAGACCTGAGGAGACATGGTGACCATGTACACCAAAGGTTTACAGATGGCGACATAGCGGTCATAGGCCATTGCTGACAGAATGAAGGATTCAGAGACAACAAAGAAGCAGAAGAAAAAGAGTTGAGTCATACACCCTCCATACATGATGATGTTCTTCTTTGATACAAAACTCATCAGCATTTTGGGGGTGATAGTCGTGGAATAACAGAAATCAATTAAAGAGAGGTTAAAGAGAAAAAAATACATGGGTGTGTGCAGGTGAGAGTTCAGCCCAGTGAGAGTAATCAAGCCCAGGTTCCCCACCACAGTGGCCACATAGAAACAGAAAAACAGGAAGAAGAGAGGGATCTGGAGTCCCAGCTGGTCTGTTAACCCTGCGAGGATAAACTCTGTCACAGAAGAGTTCTTGGTTGTCATTCTCCTCTAAGGCACTCTGTGGGGGCAATAGAAAAGAACCACTTAGTGGCAAAGAAACATCACCACTATCCTCCCAGTATCTGCTCCCCTTTCTTGGGAATGGAATTCACAGAAAGACTAAAATTGTGATATAAAAGTCTTCACTGTTTGCTATGGATCTGTCTTCATATCATACAAGTGACTTTAACTGTTCAGAGTACAATATGATGCTGAACTTTGCAACCAGGATGAGAACTAGTGCTGCTGAGGAGAGAGGAATGGCAATACAAGTTGAATGACTTTTAGATCTTTAAGTCCATACTTTTCCTATGCCCTTCCCTCTGGTGTCTTTTCTTCAGTTCCTGAAACGTGGCCTTTTCTTTGAAGAGAATCCTGACAGGCAGAAATCATTGTGATTCTCCTCAGAACCTCCACTTCTGGATCAGGCTTGACAGAGCAAGATAACTAGTTAGTAATTCAGAGAAAGGCTGTTATTGGCAGGGGTTGAGAGCAGTTACCAAGTAGAAATTCTTTATTACCATCAAATTCACACTACATGAGAATAGAGGGCAGAGAAATCATAGAAGTCTCCTTTCTTGTTGGAGCTAGTAGTGCAATTAATTCCTGAAATTATTTTAACAATGATAAAATCATTGAATGTTTTCTTTCATTTTTACCAAAGCTCTTAGCTCAAGTGGCTGTAGATTTAATAATAATCTTCTAAAGCTAACATTTATTTAATGATTACTATGAGAGGCTTTGCTCTAAATGCTATGTGACAATATTATTATTCTCATTTCACTGAGATTATATAACTAATTCAGTTACAAAACTACTGAGTTGCAGCCAGGTGAACTCTGGCAGTCTGACTCCCATGGTTTGCACTTTTAACCACTGTGTTACCTGACAGGCAGGTCAAGCAGGCACTCACCTTCCTTTAGTTCAGAGCCACAATGCTATACTTCGCTGTCTCTTAGCCACATTGTTCTGGGGAAGGAAATAGTCCTAGCAAATAGATGACAACCTTGAGGTAAGAACTCTCTGTTTCCAGTCCTGATCAAAACATCAGAAGCAGTAATTTATATGGTAACTCTTTCTGCACCAAAGAACTCAATTTCTAATTACTGATTTACTAAAAGACTCCTATCTAGTTTCAAGGGAGGAAAGAGTATTTTTCCCTAGTCAGTGAATAACAGGTGATTAAAGTTGTATTTTTAATTGCAAATTTCCATAAAATGATTATTAAAACAGAGTCTCCCTAAGGATCATTACCTCAGAGATTACCTTCCTTAAGGAAGAAGAAATGTTTGTTTATGCCCTTGATATTGCTGATTTATTTATAGACTGAATATTTTCATTTAACTAACATCTATTCAACATTATTAAGAATAAATCATAGTCCAGTAAGAAGGTGGAATAGGGAGACAAGCTACACAGACTCTCTTCCACAAAGAAAAGGGAAACCAATTGACAGAGATACAAAAGATAATCCTGGAGCCCTGAGCTTTGAAAGGAATTACACAGAAGTGGATTAAGTCTAACTAGTTGAAAAACCTGAATGAAAACGGAGTACGGAGATGGACAGACCTGCGGATTGTCGGCTACTCTGAAGATACCAACAGCCTGAATATTTCCAAGTGGTGTTCAGACCTGAGAATTGATCTAAAGATCAGCCCTAGTTGCCAAGGCCTGCAGGTACAACTGTGCTGGTGGCTGATGACAAGGAAGGGAAACAACAAAGAGGGAGACAACCTGAGCTGTGGACTTTCAGCTGTCCAGAGGGTGCAGCCATTTTAATTGTTTACAAGCAGTAGCCATTTTGGATATATAAAGTGACTGAGGGTGCAGTCATTTTGAATGTTTGCAAGCAGTGGCCATTTTGGATATTTAAAGTGATAGCATTCCAAGGACCTAAGAATAGGCTACATTTGCCAAGGATGGCAGTGACATATGGAGGGCTGACATTGAAAAAAGGAGACAGGTAGTGAATGTATAAGTGCTGCCAACTAGCAAATAGAGGAACACAATGCCCTGCTTACTTAGATAACATCCAAACAAAATAAGGAAAATGAATCTTGGGCACATCACTCCAACATAAAATCACCAATTAAATAAAACACAAAAATGCCACAACGTCTCAGAGACAACAGTGCATCAGAGTCCACACAAAGAAGCAAGATAAATCAGGAGAAACAAGGGACCAGGATATGGACCCAGAACACATCCCTGAGAAAGAAGCAGCATTGGAACTCCCTGATAAGGATTTCAAAAGAATTCTATTTATATACTTGAACAAATTGAGAGACAGATCAAGGAAAACACTGACAAAATTGAGGAAGACACAGACAAAAGCCTAGAACAATTTAGAAAGGAAATACAAGAACAAAATGACAAAAATAAATGAAAAATTAGAAATGATACAAAATCTACACATAGAAATCCAGAATATTAATACCAAATTTTCAAAAATAGATAACACATTGAACAGACAAAGGAGTAGAATTGAATCAGTCAAAGACAAATTAGTAAGATTGAAGGCAAATACCTCAATAATTCTTTGGAAAGTGATCAATCAAAAAAAAGATCAAAACAAAATGAAAAAAGCCTAAGGTTCATGTGAGAAACCATCAAAAAAGATAACCTTCCTCAACATAATAAGGGGCATTTATGCAAAACCAGCAGCCAACATTATTCTCAATGGAGAGAGACTGAAACCATTTCTCTTGAGAACAGGAACCAGACAAGGATGCCCGCTATCACCACTTCTATTCAACATTGTACTGGAAGTCCTAGCCAGGGCCATAAGGCAAGAAAGAGAATTCAAAGGCATCCAAATTGGTAAGGAAGAAGTCAAACTATCCCTATTTGCAGATGATATGATCCTATTCCTAGAGAACCCAAGAGACTCAGTCAAAAAACTACTGGAACTAATTGAGAGATTTAGCAACATGGCAGGACATAAGATCAACATCCAAAAATCAGTTGGATTCCTCTACACCAGCAAAGAGATAGCTGAAAAAGAAATAAGGAAATCAATACCATTCTCAATAGCTACCAAAAAAA
>NW_006921912.1:2757327-2763648 GCF_000298275.1 Orycteropus afer afer | reverse complement strand
AATGACATGAGACAAAGTATATGTGAACTGCTGTATGGAAAGTGAATTTGCTCTGTAAATCTTCACCCAAATCACAATATAAATAAAAATTAAAAATACCCTATGTGCAATCAGAATTCCAGAACAGGAAGAGACAAATAAAACCACAGGGAAAATTGTCAAAGATTTGTTGGAAGAGAATCTTTCTGGTAGGATGAAAGATGAAAATATATCTATTCATTAAGTCCAATGAACACCAAACAGGATAGACCCCAAAAGAAAATCACAAAGACATATCATCATCAAACTCACCAAAACCGAATACAAAGAAAGAATCTTGAAAGCAGCATGGGAAAAACACAAAGTTACCTACAAGGGGCAACCAATAAGACTAAGGTTGGATTTCTTGGCAGAAAGCATGCAGGTGAGAATATATTGGGATGGTATATCTAAAACCCTGAAAGAAAAAAATTTCCAACGAAGAATTATATAGCCAGAAAAATTGTCCCTCAAATACAACAGTGATATTAGGACATTTCCAGATAAGCAGAAATTAAAGGAATTTGTTAAAACCAGACCAACCTTACAAGAGATGCTAAAGGGAGTTCTTTCACAGTGAACCAAAAACAGCAAATAACAACCAACCATTAACACACATAGTGACATAACCCAGAAACAAACCCAGTTATGGAAGTCTCTAAAGTAAATAAGCCTACAAGATTGTAAACCGGGAACCAGAGACATCAATTGACAAACAAGGACAACTACAAACCAAAAAGAGGGGAAAAAATTGTGTAACTACAGAACTTCTGAATGATAGGAAAGTCAAGACAACTGAAAGATAAAACAGACTGTTCTAAACTTGGAAAAAAAATTACAAATCACAGAGTAACCTCATAGAAAAATGATAAACTTTCACATCAAAATAAAAAACGGACAAGCACAAATATTTAGCAAATACTAAAACAATAGCAATGAAGGAAGTAATAACATGATTCACAAACAAAATGAGCTCAGCACAGAAAATGATATGGAACAAAGAAATCAGCAACACCACAAAAAAGAGCATATAACAAAATGCCCACAACAAATTCATGCTTGTCAATAATTACACTGAATGTCAATGAATTAAATGCACCACTCAAGTGACAAAGAGTTGCAGACTGGATAAGAAAACATAACCCATCAATATGCTGTCTACAAGAGACATAACTTAGTGAGAAAGGCATAAATAGACTGTCAAGCATAACCCAAAATGCACAAACACCAAAAGATAAACTAGATGAATGGGACCTTCTAAAAATTAAATTTTTATGTGCTTCAAAAGACTTCTCCAAAAGAGTCAAAAGAGAAAAAAATATTTATCAACAACATATCTGACAAGGGACTTCTTTCTAATATTTATAGAAAACTCCAACATCTCTACAACAAAAAGATTAACAATCTAATTAAAAAATGGGCAGAAGACATGAATAGACACTTCACCAAAGAGAACATTCAGGCAGCTAGCAAATGTTCATGATCATTAGCCATCAGAGAGATGCAAATCAAAACAACAATGAGATACCATCTTGCCCCAGCACTAATGGCAAAACTCAACAAGACAGAAAATAACAAATGCTGGTGAGGATATGGAGAGATTGGGACTACATAGACTTCTAATGGGAGTGTAAAATGATACAAGCACTGTGAAAAGCAGTATGGCAATTCCTTAAAATGTTGGAATTAGAAATAACATTTGATGCAGCAATCCCATTACTAAGTATATATCCTAAAGAAGTGAGATCCAGGACAAGAGCAGATATATGCACACCCACGTTCATCACAGCACTATTTACAATAGCAAAAAGATGGAAACAACCTAGGTTCCTATCAACAGAAGAATAGATAACCAAACTATGGTATATACACACAGTGGAATACTATACAACACTAAAGAATAATGTAGAATCTGCAAAACACCATATAACATGGATGAACTTGGAGGACATTGTACTGAGTTAAATAAGTCAATCACAGAAGGACAAATATAGTATTAGTTCATTATTGTAAAAAGTCAAGGAAAGGTTTATATATGGAAGGAAACTTTCTTTGTTGGTTACCAGAAGTGGGAGGGGAGCGAAGAGAACAGAGAACAATGCAAAAAAAAAAAAAGCATTGACCCATGTCACTTTAGTTTTTCAGTTTTGTGTATTTCACTGTACATAAATTATATTTCAATAAAATGAATTTTTAAAAAAAAGAATAAATCATAGTGAAAATAATTATTATTATTACTTGTATTTATAAGAAATAATTATTATTTCTTGAGTGCACAATACTGTACCAGACATAGTAAGGATTCTTATACCTACCCCTGGCACCAAGATACAAAAGCACTATACAAATGCAATCATATTTATTCTTGACAATAATGATATCCATTTTAAATGTAAGGAGCTAATAGAGACAATATGTTTCAGAGCCCATGGTCATGCCTAGGTCTGTCTGCCTTCAAGTCCCTTACTCTTAACCACTAAACCACCCCCTGATGATAACCACTGAAACTCATAACATAAGCTCCTTTCTTTCTTGGACCTGACAGTCTCTTGGGAAATAAAAATAAATATGCATAAATTTGAATTTTAAAAAGTGCTTATAACCAGAAATGGTAAATCTAAACAGCAATTGTGAGTTACTGAGGACATTCAATGATTTATTCGTAGTTAAATTCACTCCAATAATTAATTGCCCTATGCCTAGCTCTGACAAGAAAGGAGACTTCTCTGATTCCTCTACTTGGCATTCTTATGTAGTGTAAATTTGACAGTAACATAGAATCCCTATTGGGTAGATGTTCTCAACTTCTGCCAAGACCAGCCTTTCTCTAAATTACTAACTAGTGAAAAATTCCCCTTGAGAGAGGTTCTGGTAAGATGGTGGAATAGGCAAACAAACTGCACAGACTCTTTTCAACAAAGAAAAGGGGAACCAATTAACACAGATACAGAGGATAATCCTGTAGTCCTGAGCTTTGAAAAGAAGGACACAGAAGTGGACTAAACTCAAACTAGTAGAAAAACCTGCATGAAAACACCAAAAAAGGAGACATATGGAGCTGCGGTCTGTCAGCGATTCTGACAGCATGGACAGCTTGGATATTGCCAAAGGGTATTAGGGCCTAGGTATCAACCTAAAAATTGGCCCTGCTAGCCAGGAGCTGCACAGAGGACTGCACTAGTGGCTGGTGAATAAAAGGGGAAGTAGTGAAGATGGAGACAGGCTGAGCTGTGGAGTCTTGCCTGTCTAGACAGTGCAGCCATATTGAATGTTTAAAAGCAGTTTGACTATTTCAGATATTTAAAGCCACAGCATTCTCCCAGATTCCAGGGACCTAAGAATAGGCTCTACTTGTTGGGGTTGGCAAGAGCATTCCAGACATGAACACTAGAAAGGTGTGATATTCCCCTTGTTACTCTCATGCCCCATACCCTCTTCGTGAACAGAGGTGTGACCATCCCTCACTCCCACCCACATTCTGGGCTGGCAGGAATTCCACCCAGTCTGTGTGCTCAGACAGAACCTGGATGCCCTATCCCACCCTGCCCAGATTTTTTTTTTTTCCTTTTTGTTCAGTTTATTTGTTTTTCTCTGTTTCAAAATTATTATTATTTGTACTTTTTGTTATTCTTTATTCACCCCTTTCCAGGTCCTAGTTTTCAGGTTTTTCTCTCTTACCTGTCTCTGGTTCCCATTTTTTTCTTTCTCATGATTACCCCAATTCATTATTTTTCTTTTTGCATTTTTCCCATTTTTTTCTTCATTATTCTCCTACTCTACCTCTTTTCTCTGATTGTCCCCTCCACAGATTTGGCAAGTTATTATTTTTTTTCTTTTTTCATAATTGTTCCTGAGTGTTTATGAGTGTGTTCATTGTCCACTTGTTTTTACTTTTTTTATTGTTCTTTTATTGTTGTTTTTGTCTAACTGAGTGGGAGACAGCAACCATATGACCCAACCACACCTGCATCGCCTGCAACTCCATTTACTAAGTGAGAGCCACCACCTCCTTCTCCACCAACTGGCCAATGATAAATAACCACCAAGAAGAGTCTGAGACACCTTAACTGCTCTTCACAAACAGTTAAGAGAGATCTAAATACAACAACATCACAATATCTCGGAGACAAGAGACCATCACAGTCCACACAAAGAACCAAGGTAAAGTGATGGAAACAAAGGAGAAGGATACAGACCTAGGATACATCCTTGAGGAGGAAGCAGCACTAGAACTCCCTGATAAGGAATTTCAAAGAATTATACTTAGGTATCTTCAGAAGACTGAGGGACAGATCAAGGAAAACACTGACAAAATTAAGGAAAACACAGAAAAAAACCTAGAACAATTTTGAAAGGAAATAAAAGAACAAAATGACAAAATAAATGAAAATCAGAAATGATACAAAATCTACAGATAGAAATCCAGAAGATTAATACTAAATTGTCAGAAATAGATAACACATTGAAAGGGCAAAGGAGTAGAATCAAGTCAATGGAAGACAGAATTAATGAGATTAAAGACAAATAACTGAATACTTCTTTGGAAAGGGATCAATCAGAAAAAAAAGATCAAAACAAAATGAAGGAAGTTCATGTGGGATACCATCAAAAGAGATAACCTACATGTAATTGGAAGAGAAAAAGAAAACCACTGAGAAAATTGTCCAAGATTTGGTAGAAGAGAACTTCCCTGATATGATGAAAGATGAGAATATATCCATCCAGGAAGTCAACAAACCCCAAAGAGATAAATCCCAAAAGGAAATCACCAAGACATATCATCATCAAACTCATCAAAACTAAAGACAAAGAAATAATCCTGAAAGCAGCATGAGAAAAACAAAAAGTTACTTACAAAGGACAACCAGTAAGAATAAGTTCTGATGTCTCAGCAGAAATCATTCAAGCAAGAAGGCAATGGGATGGTATATATAAAATCCTGAAGAGAAAAATTTCCAACCAAGAATTATATACCCGGCAAAATTGTCCCTCTAATATGATGGTGAAATTAGGAGATTTCCAGATAAGCAGAAACTAAGGGAATTTGTTAAAACCACACCAACCTTACAAGAAATACTAAAGGGAGTCCTTTGAACAAAGAATCAATAATAGCAAATAACAGACCATTAATACACAAGGTGGCATAACCCAGAAACCACAGCTATGGATATATCAAAAGTAAAATAAGTTTACAAAATTGTAAACAGGTAACCAGAAACATCAACTGGCAAATGAGCACAACTACAAACCAAAAAGAGGGAATAAATAGTGTAGGTACAGAACTTCTAAATGGTGAGGATGTCAAGAGAGTTGGAAGACAGAACAGACTGCTCTAAACTTGGGGAGAAAATTATAAATTACAGAGTAACCTCAAAGAAAAATGTTAAAACTTCACATCACAATAAAAAAAGAGGACAAGCATAAACATTTAGCAAATACTAAAACAATAGCAACAAAGGAAATGATAAAATGATTCATAAACATAATGAGCTCAGCAGAGAATATTGTGGTTGTTATTGTTATGTGCCATCAAATCAGACCTGATTCATAGCGACCCCTCCTTGGGTTTCCAAGGCAGTATCACTACGGAAGTAGATTGCCCAACCTTCCTTCTGAGGAGTGGCTGGTGGGTTTGAACCACCGGCCTTCTGGTTAGCAGTCAAATGCCTTAGGCACTACACCACCAGAGCTCCTCACAGAATATTATATGGAACAAAGAAACCAGGAACACCATGAAAAAACACATAACAAAATGACAGCAATAAATTCATACTTGTCAATAATTACACTGAATGTCAATGAATTAAATGCACTACTCAAAATATGGGGAGTTACAGACTGGATAAGAAAGCATAACCCATAAATAGCTGTCTACAAGAGACACATTAGAGACAAAGACAAAAATCTGCTAAAAATCAAAAGTTGGAAAAAGATACATCAAGCAAATGGCAACCATAAAAGAGCAGGAGTGGCAATACTAATTTCTGATCAAATTGAGTTTAAGACAAAAAGCACCATAAGAGACAAAGAAGGATGTCATGTAATGATTAAAAGATCAATTGAACAAGATATAACCACAATAAATATCTATGGACCCAATGAAAGAGACCCAAAATGCATAAATCAGATTTTAAAAATTAAATCTTGGAGATAAGTCCCTTGCCAAATATGTGTTGTTGTTGTTGTTGTTGTTATGTGCCATAGAGTCAGACCTGACTCATAGTGACCCCTCCTTGGGTTTCCGAGGCAGTATCACTATGGAAAGTAGATTGCCCCATCTTCCTTCCAAGGAGTGGCTGGTGG
>NW_006921912.1:2739691-2755687 GCF_000298275.1 Orycteropus afer afer | reverse complement strand
TATGTTATCTACACAAGCAGGGTACTGTGCTCTTCTATTCACTAGTTGACAGCACTTATACACTCACCACCTGTCTCCTTTCCTGTTGTCAGCCTCTCATATGTCCCTGCCAACTTTGGCAAACAGAGCCTACTCTTAGGTCCCTAGAATTTCGATGAGAATGCTGTCACTTTAAAATGCAAAATGATTGCCACTTGTAATGATTCAAATTTGCTGTGCCCTTGGCCACTTGAAATATCCAACATGGCTGCCACTTGTAAACATTCAAAATGGTTGTGCCCTTGGTCACTTTAAATATCAAAAATGGCTGCCATGTGTAAACAATCAAATGGCTGCACCCTCTGGACAGCAGAAAGTCAACAGTGCAGGTTGTCTCCCTCCCTGCTGTTTCCCTTCCTAGTCATAGGCCACCAGCACCATTGTCCCTGCAGCCCTAGGAGACAAGGGCTGATCTTTAGGTCAATTCTTAGGTCCCAACACCACTTGGAGATATTCAGGCTGTTGGTCCCATCAGAGTAGCTGACAGTCCACAGCTCTCACCATCTCTGTACTCAGTTTTCATTCAGGTTTTTCCACTAGTTGGTGACTAATCCACTTCTGTATAGCTCCTTTCAAGCTCAGGACTCCAGGATTATCTTCTGTATCTCTGCAATTGGTTTTCCTTTTCTTTGTTGCAAAGGGTCTGTGTTGCTTGTCTGCCTATTCCTGCATTTTACCGGAATTCCTAGAAGTTGGTTTTTTGAAAAGATTAATAAAATTGGCAAACCACTGGAAAATTTAACAAAAGAAAAGAGGGAGACAATACAAACAACATGAATAAGAAATAAAATAGGCAACATCACAACAGAACCAACTGAAATAAAAAGGATAATATCAGGATACTATGAAGAGCTGCACTCCCACAAATTTGAAAATCTAGAAGAAATGGATAGATTTCTAGAAACACACCACTTACCTAAACTAACACAGACTGATGTGGAAAAGTGGAACAAATTCATAACAAAAGAAGAAATTGAGCAGCTCATACAAAAAAATTCCAACAAAAAAATTCCTGTCCCAGACGGTTTCAACAGTGAATTCAATCAAACATTCAGAGAACTGACACCTATCCTACTCAAACAATTCAAAAACACAGAAAAAGATGGAATCCTCCCAAATTCGTTTTATGAAGCAAGTAAAACCTTGATACCAAAACCAGGCAAAGACATCACTAAAAAGGAAAACCACCAACCAATATCTCTCATGAATATATACAAAAATCTTCAACAAAATCCTACCCAATAGATTCCAACAATATATCCAAAAAATAATTCATTATGACCAAGTGGAGTTCATATCAGGTATGCAAGGATGATTCAGCATTAGAAAAATAATCAATGCCATCCACCACATAAATAAAACAAAGGAAAAGAACCACATGATCATATCAATTGATGCAGAAAAGGCATTTGATAAAATCCAAAATCCATTCAGGATCAAAACTCTCAGCAAAATAGGAGTAGAAGAGATATTCCTCAACAGAAGAAAGGGCATATATGCAAAAACAACAGCCAACATTATTCTCAATGGAGAGAGACTGAAACCATTCCCCTGGTGAACAGGAACCAGACAAGGATGCCCTCTATCACCACTTCTATTCAACACTGTATTGGAAGTCCTGGCCAGGGCAATAAGGCAAAAAAGGGAAATCAAAGGCATCCAAATTGGTAAGGAAGAAGTCGAACTATCCATATTTACTGATGATATGACACTATACCTAGAAAACCCGAGAGACTCAGTCAAAAATCTACTAGAACTAATTGAGAGATTTAGCATATTGCCAGGCTACAATATTAACATCCCAAAATCAGTTGAATTCCTCTACACCAGCAAAGAGATTGCTGAAAAAGAAATAAGGAAATCAATACTATTTACAATAAACCAAAAAATAAACTCACTGCCACTGAGTCTAACCAGGCTTATAGCGACCCCTCCTTTGGCTTCTGAGGCAGTATCACTACGGAAGTAGATTGCCCAACCTTCCTTCCAAGGAGTGGCCGGTGGGTTTGAACTGCCAGTCTTCTGGTTAGCAGTCAAATGCCTTAGGCATTATGCTACCAGAGCTCAGACCATTTACAAAAGCTCCAAAAATAAAAAAGATACTTGGGAATAAATCTTAGCAGGTGAGGTAGTTGGAGTTGTGTGTCAACTTAGCAGGACCACAATTCTGTGTGATTTAAGCAGTTGTAATGTGATTATTCCCATGATGGGATCAGATGAATATGTTTTGAGCAGCCAATCTGTTGAAAGGGAGTTTCCCTAGGGATGTGGCCTGCTTCCAGTATATTGATAGGCATCCTGGAAAAAGAGACACTTCTGTGGATCGGGATTCTGTTGTGCTGCCTACAACTGTCCATGAGTGAACAATCCACCATTTGGCCTGAAGATCTTGGATTCATCATTCATTGGAGTGAACAGCCAGTATACTGCCTGCCGACCTTGAGCTCCTCAGCCCCTGCAGCTGCATGGATCAGGAAAAGCTTCCAGCTTGACATCTGATCCAAGAACTTGGGACTTGCCAGCTTCTATAAGTGTGTGAGCCATTTTCCTAAGATAAATTTCTCTTTCTCTCTCTCTCTCTATACATAAGCTTTACTGGTTTTATTTTTCTAGAGAGCACAGTCTAACACACCAGGGACAGAAAAGACCTGTACAAAGTAAACTACAAAACACTACTTCAAGAAACCATAAGAGATCTACATAAATGGAAGAAAATACCATGCTCATGGATAGAAAAATTGAACATTGTGAAAATGTCAATTCTACTCAAAGCAATCTATACATTCAATGCAATCCCAATCCAGATCCCTTCAATATTCTTTAAGGATATGGAAAAACCAATCACTAAGTTTATACAGAAAGGAAAGAGACCTTGGATAAGCAAAGCATTATTGAAGAAGAAGAACAAAGTATGAGGTCTCATATTCCTGGATCTTAAAACTTAGCCACAGTAGTCAAAACTGCCTGGTATTGGTTTAATGACAGATACATTGACCAATGGAATAGAACTGGGAACCTAGAAATAGATCCATTGAGCTATAATCTGCTGATCTTTGACAAAGGGCTGAAATCCATTAAATGGGGAAGATATTGTCTGTTTAACAAATGGTGCTAGCAAAAGTGGATATCCATTGCAGAAAAACGAAACAAGATCCATACCTCACACCATACACAAAAACTAACCCCAGAAGGATTGAAGACTTAAATGTGAAACCCAAAACTATAAAGTTCCTCAAGGATAAACTAGGGGCAAATTTAGAGGCCCTACTATATGGCATGGGAGCTCTGGTAGCATAGTGGCTAAGACACTTGCCTGCTAACCAGATGGCTGGCATTTCAAACCCACCAGCCACTCCTCGGAAGGAAGGTTGGGCAATCCTACTTCTGTAGTGATACTGCCTTGGAAACCCAAGGAGGGGTCGTTATGAGTCAGGTTTGACTCGACGGCACATAACAACAACAACAACAACTATATGGCATAAATATACTATCAAGCATAACCCAAAATGCACAAACAGCAGAAGATAAACTAGATGAATGGGACCTTCTCTAAATTAAACTTTAAAGTGCTTCCAAAGACTTCTTCAAAAGAGAACCTACAGATTGGGAAAAAATATTCTCAATGATATATCTGACAGGAACTTTTCTCTAGAATTTATAGAAAACTCCAACACCTCAACAACAAATAGACAAAATAATCCAATTAATAAATGGGCAGCAGACATGAACAGACACTTCACCAAAGAGGATATTCAGGCGGCCAGCAAATACATAAAGAAATGTTCATAATCATTAGCCATCAGAGAGATGCAAATCAAACAATGAGATACCATCTTACCCAGCACTAGTAGCAAAGTTCAACAAGACAAAAAAATAACAAATTCTGGCAAGGATGCAGAGAGATTGGGACTCTCATACACTGCTGTTGAGACTGTCAAATGATACCACCACTGTGGAAAGCAATATGGCAATTCCTTAAAAAGTTGGAATTAGAATTACCATTGATCCAGCCATTCCATTAGTAGGTATATACCTTAAAGAAGTGAAAGCCAGGATAAGAACAGATATATGTACATCCATGTTCATCGCAGCACTATTTACTATAGCAAAAAAGATGGAAGCAATCTCAGTGCCCATCAACAGAAGAATGGACAACAAAACTATGGTATATACACACAATGGAATATTATGTAGCCCTAAAGGCATAGAATCTGCAAAACACCATATAATGCTGATGAACTTGGAGGACATTATGCTGAGTGAAATAAGTCAATCACAGGACAAATACTATATTAGTCTGTTATTGTAAAAAATCAAGGAAATGTTTATATATGGAAGGAAATTTTCTTTGTTGGTCACCAGGGCTGGGAGGGGAGGGGAGGGGACTCTGTTAGATAGGTAGAGACAAGTATTAATTTGGGTGAAGAGAAGAGCAATGTACCAATGTACCAAATGTGATCAACACAGTGGCATTGAAGAAGAGGAAGATATAGAGAGATGCATGGGAGGTACAGACAACAAAGATGAACCCTTTTGCACATACAGTACTGAGTTGTCAGTGAAGGCAAACATGGATATGCAGGTGGATAAATGGGTGACAGGCTAAACTATTAGGTATGTCTACACAAAGGGGAGTGTGCCCATGACCATGTATAGGGTTGGAAGACAATGGTTCTACAAGTGTCTTTGTATGTTCTATAAGAATTTCCAGATATACATTAGAGCTGACAAGGGACAAAGTTGTAGTCACTTCTTGACCACAGCCAGCTACATAGAGGGAGTAAGTAGTTGGACCTGTGGGCTTGGAACCATAGTCACAGAGGACATCAGGCTCAATTGGCATAGCATACTACACAAAAACATTGTTTCACATCCTACTTTGGCAAGTAACAACTGGGATCTTAAAAGCTTGTAAGCAGCCATCTAGATGTAATAATGGGTCTCCTTTTGTCCAGAGCAGAGAAGAATGAAGAAAACCAAAGACACATGGAAACAATTACATGACTGGTAATTGTGACTGGTACATCATGCAATCCTCAGCCTATACAACTATGTGACCAGAAGAACTAGTTGGTGCCCAACTACTACTGTCAACCATCTGGAGGGGGATTTATGTAGGAGATCCTGCATAGAATGGGAGAACAATGTGCAATAAAATTCAAAATCTTTAATAAAAAAAAAAAAAGGACCAAGTTTGCTGGTCTGATAGAGCCTGATGGAACCACTGAGACTATGCCCCTACCTGCCCTTCAGGTCTGGAATTGAACCCACTCCTGTGGCTTCCAGCCAAACAAAAGACAGGCGTATGAGCTGAACATTTACATTAGGTAAATACATCCCTTGGAGAGATCAATCATGGGAGAATAGAAGGGATGAGTACACCGAGGGAGACAATTCAGGGGACAAGAGTGCATGAGAGGGAAGGACACAGTAAAGAATAGCTATGGGGAGGAAGTGGGTGGGAAGTGGTTGCATTGTGGGAAATTGCAGTTAACGTCATGAGACTAAGTACATGTGAGCTGCTGTATGGAAAGTGAATTTGCTCTGTAAACTTTCACCCAAATCACAATTTAAAAAAAAATTTTTTTTTAAATCCCCTTGACAAAAATTCCCCTGCCTCCCACCCACATTTCTTGAGAACTTCTCTCAACTCACTTTCAAGTTACTCAAAGCTCACAAATTGATTTTTCAGTAGATCAGATTCCCAGAGGAGTGCCACATGCAAATTTGTTCTTCTCCTTTGTTTGTTTTTGTCTCTTTCTGTCTTTTTCCTCATCTCTAACTTCTCTGCTTTGACAAATATTCTCTACCCTGTATCTCAATCTTTCACACACTTGTTCATTTTCTGTAACACTAAACCCACAAACTCACAAAACCTGAAAATACCAAAGAAATCCTCTCATCTAGTGTTTCCCAAATCTGACTGATCATAACCATGAAGAGTGTTTGTTAAAAAGAAATTCTAGGCTACATCCTTACTTGGTGGATTTGGTAACCATATATATTTTTTTAATCTTCCCAAGGGAACCCAATGCCAGAAACTTACAGATCCACAAGACTAGTATTTCTCCTCATCTAACAGCAAAGGAGAGAAAGGTCCAAAGAAGTCAAATAACTTGCTCAAAGTCACAGATCTAGTTTGAGGGTCTAGGTCACCAAACTCTGTCCATGATCTTATAAGTTCATCAGTTTGGCTGGAATATGAAGTGCAAATAACAAAAAAATAATTGATCAGACTTCTGATTTCAGGTATAATTGAGTAGCTGGATACTTGCCATAACTCTGGCCATAAACAAATTATAACACTGGGGAGAAAAAATATATAAAACAAGAATCTTCCAGCTCTGGAAAGCAGACGCCACAGGGCTCCATTCCTTAACTGAAGGCAAAAACTTTAGGTGACTACCACATTCACCTACTTTCTCCCTGGGAACAATTTCTAAACCAAACACAGTGAAGTGAACCTCCCCACAAAAGCAATAGCAGCAAGCTCTGTGGCTGAAATATCAAGTAAACTAAGACAACAGGAATTTTTGAGGCAGGGTATTAAGGGAAGAATCCACAGAAAAGGACTTTTAGGAATCTGCATAATAGACTCCCCTGAATATCTGGTTGAATCTTAAATTTTGTAATGTTCAGGGCAAGACTCCAAAAGCTCTAGCAGAGAACAGCTGCTATACATTAATAAACGAACAGAGATCAAAGAGAATGAACAGTTCTAGGGAGATGATGGGATTCTGACTTACTAAAGGTAGAAAGACTTTGGGTAACAAGGCAAGCAGAAATATAAGATCCCAGAAAAGCCTTGGAGCAAGGGCTAAATTGAAAAAGACTCATCATAACAAAGACCAAACTGAAACCTGAGCAGGATCAAGATGACCTGCTAGTAAATTAACTGCAGCTCAGAATAAAATTCAAAATGCTATAGAAGAGGAAACATAACGCATAGTTTCTATGATATATCTAGTAATACATCAGTGTTTCACTGCTATTCATAAGGTTTTCACTGGCCAATTCTTTGAGAAGTGGATGACTCCTTCCTTCTTCCTACTCTGTCTTAGTCTGGAAGCTCCACTGAAACCTTTCCACATGGGTAACCTTGCTAGTATTTGAAATAACCAGTGGCATAGCCTCCAGCCTCACAGCAACACACAAACCACCACAATACAACAATACACACACACCACAATACAACAAACTGACAGACAAGTGGTGGAATTTATTTATGAATAGCCCTGAAACATTGTCCGATATAGTGTTGGAAGATGAGCCCCTCAGGTCAGAAGGCACTCAAAATACAACTGGGGAAGAGCTGCCTCCTCGAAGTAGAGTAGATCTTAATGACATGGATAGAGTAAAGCTTCCAAGATCTCCATTTGCTGATGTGGCATACCTCAAAATAGGAAAAAAAAAAAAAAAAACAGCTGCAAGCATCCACTAATAATTGGAAGATGGAATGTATAAAGTATGAATCTAAAAAAACTGGAATTTTTCCAAAATGAAATGGACCACATAAAGATCAATATCCTAGCCATTAGTGAGCGGAAATGAACTGGTTTTTGGCCATTTGAACCAGACAACCATATGATCTACTACATGTGGAATGAAAAATTGAAGAGGAATGGAGTGCCATTCATTATCACAAAGAATGTCTTAAGATCTATCCTGAAGCACAATGCTATCAGTGATAGGATAATATCCATACTCCTACAAGGAAGACCAGTTAATACTACTAATATTCAAATTTACACACCAACCACCAAAGCCAAAGATGAGGAAACTGAAGATTTTTACAAACTTCTGTAGTCTGAAATATGCAATCAAGATGTGTTGTTATTACTGGTAATTGGAATGTAAAAGTTGGAAACGAAGAATCACCAATAGTTGTAAAATGTGGCCTTGGTGATAGAAATGATGCAGGAGATCACATGATAGAATTTTGCAAAACGAATGACTTATTCATTGTAAATACCTTTTTTCAACAACAGAAATTGTGGCTATACATGTGGACTTTGCCAGATGGAATACACAGGAATCAGATCAACTAAATCAGTGGAAAGTGGCTATGGAGAATCTCAATATCTTCAGCCAAAACAAGGCCAGGAGTGAACTGTGGAACCATTGACTGTTCATATGCCAATTCAAGTTGAAGCTGAAGACAATTAAAACAAGTCTATGAGAGCCAAAATAAGACCTTGATTATACCCCACCTGTATTTAGAGACTGCCTAAAGAATAGATTTGATGCACTGAACACCAAAGACCAAAAACCAGATGAACTGTGGGATGACATCAAGAAAATCATACATGAAGAAAGAAAAAGGTCATTAAAAAGACAGGAAAGTAAGAAAAGACTAAAAGGATGTCAGAAGAGACTCTGAAACTTGCTCTTGAACAGAGAATAAATAAAGCAAATGGAAGAAATGACAAGATAAAAGAGCTGAACAGAAGATTTCAAAGATCAGCTCAAGAAGACAAAGTCAATTACTATAATGAAATGTGTAGAGACCTACAGTGAGAAAACCAGAAAAGAAGAACACATTGGGCACTTCTCAAGCTGAAAAAACTGAAGGAAAAAATCAAGCCTCAATTTGTAATATTAAAAGATTTTTTATGGGCAAAATATTGAATGATGCAGGAAACTTCAAAAGAAGATGGAAGGAATACCCAGAGTCACTGTACCAAGAAGAATTGGTCAATGTTCATCTTTCTCAGGAGTTGGCATATGATCAAGAACCGATGGTTAAAGGAAGAAGTAGAAGCTGTACTGAAAGAAGTGGAAAAGAAAAAAAAAGCGTCCAGGAATACCCTGATAGAATACCCATTATTCACTGCTGTTGAGCCGGATCTGACTTATAGCAACCCCACCTTGGTTTTCTGAGGCAACATCACTTCAGAAGTAGATTGTCCAACCTTCCTTTCAAGGAGTGGCTGGTGGGTTTGAACCACCACCCTACTGGTTAGCTGTCAAATGCCTTAGGCACTATGTCACCTGATGTTTTAAAAAACAGATGCCACAATTTAGGCACTTACTCATCTATACCAAGAAATTTGGAAGATAGCTACCTGGCCAACTGACTGGAAGGGATCCGTATTTGTACCCATTCTGAAGACAGGTGATTCCACAGAATGTGGAAATTATCAAGCAATATCATTAATATCAGACACAAGTAAAATCTTGCTGAAGATAATGAAAAAAAAAAAAATTTTGCAGCAGTATATTGACAGAGAACTTCCAGAAATGCAAGCTGGATTCAGAAGAGGATGTGGAATGAGGGATATCGTTGCTGATGTCAGATGGATCTTGGCTCAAAGCAAATACCAGAAAGATGTTTATTTGTGTTTTATTGACTATGCACAAGAATTCCATTGTGTGGACCATAACAAATTATGGATAACATTGAGAAGAATCAGAATTCCAGAACACTTAATTGTGCTCATGAGGAACTTGTACATAGAACAGGAGGCTGTCATTCTAATGGGACAAGGGGATACTGCATGGATTAAAGTAAGGGAGTGGGGCAGGGTTGTATCCTTTCACCATACTTATTCAACCTGTATGCTGAGTAAATAATCTGAGAAGTTGGACTATATGAACAAGAATATGGCATCAAGATTGGAGAAAGACTCAATAACAACCTACAATTTACAGATGACACAACTTTGCTTGCTGAAAGCACAGATGACTTGAAGTACTTACTGATGAAGATTAAAGACTACAGTCTGCAGTATGGATTACACCTCAACATAAAGAAAATGAAAATCCTCAAAACTGAAACAACAAGCAGCATTATGATAAATGGAAAGAAGATTGAAGTTGTCAAAGATTCCATATTACTTGGTTCCACAATCAATAACAATGTAAGCAGCAGTCAGGAAATCAGATGAACTATTGCACTGGGCAAAAGTATGCAACAGACCTATTTAGGGCTGAAAAGCAGACATCTCTTTGAAGACTAAGGTGCACCTAACCCAAGCCATGGTGTTTTCAATTGCCTCATATGCATGTGAAAGCTGAACAATGAATAAGGAAGACCAAATAAGAGTTGATGGTTAAAAAAAAAAAAAAAATGTGTGCAACATTAGCCTCAACTGAATCTATCTTTGGTCTGGTGCATAATCCTGTTCACTGACAGGAATAGTTGATGCTTTTGAGTTGTGGTGTTGGTAGAGAATACTGAAAGTACCATGGACTATCAAAAGAAATGCAGCTGGAATCCTCCTTGGAAACAAGAATGACCAGACTTCATCTCACCTACTTTGGTCATGTTTCAGAAGGGATCCCTGGAAAAGAATATCACACTTGGTAAAGTGGAGGGTCAGCAAAAAGATGGCAGTTCTTCAACAAGATGGATTGACACAGTGGCTGCAACAATAAGCTTAGGTACAGCAAGGATTGTGATGCTGGTAGACGACAAGGCACTGTTTCTTTCTGTTGTACATAGTGTTGCTATGAGTCAGGGCCAACTCAGTGGCACCTAACAACAACAATAACACAACATATCCATTATGTTCAGCATAAAACTAAAAGCTACTGAAAATGTATAGAAGCAAGAAAAATGTGACCAACAATCAAGAAGAAAAAAAGCCAATAGAAGTAGATGTGTATATGACCTAGATATTGGAATTAGTCAAAAAGGACTTTAAAATAACTATTGCAATAATTTTTATTTAGATAAAAATGGACAAAATTGGCTGACAGGTGGTGAAATCCAAGAGAGATAATGAAAAGAATCAAATAGAAATTCTCAAATTAATAAATATAATATTGGAAACAAAGAATTCATTGGATTATCTTAACAGCAGACTGGCCACAGCAAATAATAAGTGAACCATTATAGCTCCTTGAAATAAAAGATGAGTCAATAAAAATTATCCAAATCTAAAAAGAGAGAAAAGAAATAATAAAAGAAAGTAACAAAAAGTTTTAGGAAAAAACTAAATGGCCCAAATATGTGCAATCAGAAAATTATGCAAAAGAATGTTCGAAAAGATAATAGATAAGAAGTTTCTTATTTTTAGGAATAGAAGGAAAAATCTTCAGCATAATAAAGGGCATATATGCAAAACCAACAGCTAACAATATTGTCAATGGAGAGAGACTCAAAGTGTTCCTTTTGCGAATGAGAACCAGACAAGGATGGCCTCTATCCACTTCTGGTCAATACTGTTTTTGGAAGTCCTAGCAGACAATAAGTATGGAAAGAGAAATAAAAGACAGTAATTGACAAAGAAGGAGTAAAGCTATCTCTATTCGCAGGTGACATGATCCAATACATCAAAAATCCAAGAGACTTAGTAAAAAAAAAAAAAAAAAAAAAAATTACTGTAATTAATAGAAAGGTTCAGCAAAGTGGCAGGATAATAGGTCAACATACAAAAATCAGCTGGATTCTTCTACATCAACAAAAAGCACTTTGAAAGGGAAAGAAAGAAAACAATACCATTTTAAATACCTACCAAAAAGATAAAATACTTAGGAATAAATCTTACCAGTGACACAAAAGACCTATACAAAGAAAACTACAAAAGACTACTACAAGAAACTACAAGGGATATACAAAAATGGAAGAAATGCCATGTTCACAGAGTGTTGTTGTTGTTGTTGTTGTTATGTGCCATCAAGTCGCATAGGAAGACTGAATGTCGTGAACATGTCAATACTACACAAGGCAATCCATACATTCAATGCAATCCCAATCCGGATACCTTCAACATTCTTTAAAGACATGGGAAAACAATTACTAATTTTATGTAGAAAGGAAAGAGAGCTTAGACAAGCAAAGTACTGCTGAAGAAGAAAAACAAAGTAGGAGGTCTCACACTCGTGGACCTCAAAACCTACTATACAGCCACAGTACTCAAAACAGCATGATACTGGTATAATGATAGACAGATAGACCAATGGAACAGAATCAAAAACTCAGAAATAGACCCATCCATCTATGGACAGTTGATCTTTGACAAAGGACCAAAACCCATTAAATGGGGGAGAGATAGCCTCTTAACAAATGGTCCTGGAAAAATTGGATATCTAATTGTAGAAAAATGAAACAAGACCCATATCTCACCCCATGCACAAAAACAAACTCAAGTTGGATCAAAAACTTAAATGTAAAACCCAAAACTATAAATCTCATCAAAGTAAAATAGGGCCTAATCTAGGGCCCTAATTTATGGCATAAATAAGCTATCAAGCACAACCCAAAATGCACAGGCAGCGGAAGAGAAACTAGATGACTGAGACCTTTTAGAAATTAAATTCTTATGTGCATCTCAATAGTTCTCCAAAAGGATAAAAAGAGAACCTATGCTCTGGGAAAAAAAAATATTTGGCTATGACATATCTGACAAAGAACTCATCTCCAAAATTTATAGAAAACTTCAGCAGCTCCACACCAAAGAGACAAACTATCCAATTCAAAAATGGGCAAAAGAAATGAACAGACACTTCACTAAAAAGGATATACAGGTAGCGAACAAACACATGAGGAAATGCTCATGATCATTAGCCATTACTCAAACTCACTGCCATCAAGTCAGATCTGACTCGTAGCAACTCCTCCTTGGGTTTCCAGGGCAGTATCACTATGGAAGTAGATTGCCCAACCTTCCTTCTGAGGAGTGGCCAGTGGGTTTGACCCACTAGCCCTCTGGTTAGCAGTCAAATGCCTTAGGCACTACACCACCAGAGCTCAAAACAACAATTAGATACCATCTCTCCCCAGCAATAATTGCCAAGTTTAACAAGACAGAAAATAACAAATGCTGGTGAGGCTGTGGAGAGACTGGAACTCTCATACACTGCTGGTGGGACTGCAAAATGGTACAACCACTGTGGAAAATGGTATGGTGTTTCCTTAAAAAACTGAAAATAGAAATACCATTTGATCCAGCAATTCCATTACTAAGGATATGTCCTAAAGAGGTGAGAGACAGGACACGAACAGATACACACACATCCATGTTAACTGCAGCACAATTCACTGTAGCAAAGAAATGGAAATAACCTAAATGTCCATTAGGTTAGATGATTGGATAACCAAACTATGGTACATTCACACGATGGAATAATATGCAACATTAAAGAATAATGAAGAGTACACGAATCATCTTGCAACATGGATGAATTTAGAGGACATTATGTGAGCAATGGCACCTAACAACAAATGCTTAGTGAAATATGTCAATCACAGAAGGACAAATACTATATGAGCCTGCTATTGTAAAAAGGCAAGGAAAACTTATTCAGGGAAAGATACTCACTTTGTTGTTTACTGGGGATAGGAGGGAAGGGAAGGGAAAATCTAAGACTATTTTGGGGTCACATGTTGATTTGGGTGAGAGGAGGGACATATGGAAAGAGTCTGTGACTGCATGGTGACACTGGGAAAAGGAAAGACACCAAAATGCACACAAAAGCTGTAGACAAGAGAGGCAAACACTATTACAGGTACAACACTGCAGTATCATTTGCATCAAATACCAGGCTATGGATTAAAGCATAGACAGGTGAGAAGAGAAGGTGGGGGTAGGCAAACAGGAATATACCCTATACCAAGGACAGATTTAGCTGAAGATAGTTTTACATATATACTTCTTGTTGTTATGTGCCATCAAGTCGGCCCCGACTCATAGCGACCCCTCCTTGGGTTTCCGAGGCAGTATCACTACGGAAGCAGATTGCCCCATCTGCCTTCCGAGGAGTGGCTTGTGGGTTTGAACCTCCAGCCTTCTGGTTAGCAGTCAAGTGCCTTAGCCACTATGCTACCAGAGCTCCTACATATATACTTATGCTACAAAATTTTCCACACATGTTACAGAAGTAACAGAGGACAAGTTTGGAGTAGCCTGTCAGAGACAACCAAACACCTTGAGGGAGAGAACCACTGGGCCAACAAGTTTGGGACCATAGTCTCAAGGGACATAATGCTCAATTGACACACGATAATACATAAAAATCTTGTTTTACATCCTACTTTGGTGAGTAGCAACTGGGGTCTTAAAAACTTTTGAGCAGCCATCTAAGATGCAACTAACAGTCTCCTCTTGTCTGGAGCAAAAGAGTGAAGAAAATCAAAGCCATTTGGAAACAATTAGTCCAAAAGTATGATGGACCATGAGGACCTCAGCCTTCACAATCCTGAGACAAGAAGAACTACATGGTGCCCCAGCTACCAATGCTAACCATTCAGAAAGGAATCAAAATTGGAAATCCAGGATTGAGTGGGAGGAAAAACGTGGAACAAAATTCAAAAACAGAAAAATGACCAGAATTACTAGATGGATAGAGACTGGTGGAACCCCCAAGACTATGGCCCCAGATTATACTTCGGGCTTGAAACTAAACTCACTTCCGGGGATTAACTCTCAGCCAAACAGTAGACATACCTATAAACAGAACACCTAACCCAGGGAGATGTACCCATCTACTGTAGGGAGATGCACCCCCTAGATCAATCAACTCTGAGACATCCAAAGGGAAATATTTGCACAGAGGGAAAACTAGACAGACAGGAATACATAGATAAGAAGGGTACAAGGAAGGGATAGTCACAGGGAGGAGACGGGAGGAGAAATTTTTATGGCTTGGGATTGTAATCAGGGCTGTGAAACCAAATGTGCATGAACTGTTGTGAGTAAAACTAATCTTTTTTTGTAAATTTGCACCCATATTATAATAAAAAAAAAATTTAAAATAGTGGATTAAATATTGACTAACAGAAAAAGCTGAATGAAAGTGAATAAAAAGACAAATAGAACTGTGAACTGTCAACTGGCCTCAGAGTGTGGTCACTTTGAATATTTGTCAGTGGCATTCTAATCATGGCAGCAACCTGATAATTGGCTCCACTTGCTAAGGACTGCACCGGCAACCGCACTGATGTCTGGCAACCAGAAATATGTGATATGCACCTTGTTCCTCTCATCCCCCACACCCTCCTAGTGAACAAAGGTGTAACCAGCCCTCACCCCCACCCACCTTCTGGACTAGCAGGAATTTCATCCCAGCCTGAGCACCCTGCTACTTGCTTCCTTCTTGACAGGTAGCATCTGGTTGGGGCTACGTACCATGCTCCCAGCCATCTTTTGGTCCAGTAAGAACTTTTTCTGGGGCCAGGTGCCCTACAGTCAGCCACATTTTGCACTGGCAGGAACTTTCTCTGGGTCCAGGAGCCCCTCCACCAGATACCTTCTGGACCAACAGGAACTCTGTCTGGGATGAGGCACCCTGCCCCAATTGTCTTCTAAGTAGACAGGAATCAGTTCTGGGACAAGCTACTCTGCTCCCAGATGCAAAAAAATAGGGGCAAATTAAGGGCCTCAATTTATGGCATAAATACACTATCAAAGATAACCAAAAAAATGCACAAACAGCACAAGATAAACTAGATGACCAGGACCTTCTGAAAGAGTAAAAAGAGAGCCTACAGGTTGGGAAAAAATATTTGGCAACAGTGTACCTTTATTTAGAGATAAGACAGGGTAAGGACTTATTTGTAAGATTTATGGAAAACTTCAACACCTCAACATCAACAAGACAAACAACCCAATTTAAAAAATGGGCAGAGGACATGAACAGACACTTTACCAAAGAAGATATTCAGGCAGCCAGAAAAGACATGAAGAAATGTTCATGATCATTAGCCATCAGAAAGATGCAAATCAAAACAACAATGAGATATCATCTCACCTAGAAATAATAGCAAAATTCAAAAAGACAGAAAACAACAAATGCTGGCAACGGTGTGGAGAGATTGGAACTCTCATACACTGCTGATGGGACTGTAAAATGGTACAACCACTGTGGAAAATAGTGTGGCACTTTTCTTAAAAAGTTGGAAAAGAAATACCATTTGGAGGCGGGGCAAGATGGCGGACTAGGCAGAAGGATTGCACAGACCCTCTTCAACAAAGAAAAGGGAAACCAATTAACACAGACACAGAAGATAATCTT
>NW_006921912.1:2706693-2733051 GCF_000298275.1 Orycteropus afer afer | reverse complement strand
TGGTCAATGACATGAGACAAAGTATATGTGAACTGCTGTATGAAAAGTGAATTTACTCTGTAAATCTTCACCCAAATCCTAATAAAAAAAAAAAAAGAAAAGAAAAGAAATACCATTTGATCAGCATTCCCACTACTAAGTACATATGCTAAAGAATTGAGAGCCAGGAGATGACTAGATACATGCATACCTATGTACATTGCAGCACTATTCACAATAGTAAAGAGATGGAAACAACCTAAGTGCATATCAATGGAAGAATGGATAACCAAACTATGGTATACACATAATAGAATACTATGCAATATTAAAAAAAAATAATGAAGAACTCACACCTCATAACATGGATGAACTCGTAGGACATTATGCTAAGTGATTTGAGTCAATCACAAATAGACAGATATTATATGAGCCCACTATTATTAAAAAAAAAATCAAGGAAAAGTTTACAAATGGAAGGAAACTTTATTGTTTACCTAAGACAGGAGGGAGGGGAAGGAAAAATGCTAGCTTGGTAAGAGACACATACTGATTTGGGTGAAAGAAAGGCAATAAACTAAAAGCAAATGACCAGCCCAATATCACTAAGGAAAAGGAATGAATTGGTGCACAAGATGTATAATATGTAAATATTATTACCTACACAATACTCTATTATCAGTAATAACAAATATTAATATGCAGATGGATACATAGGTAGAAAGGCAACATAATCAGGTATGGGTAGGCAAACAGGAATATATCCATGATCTTATATATGTTTCACACATAATATTTCTACAAATGTATTTGTATATACAATAAAAATGCTCATATATATAATAGCACTAACAGGTGGGCAAAGTTATAATAACTTCTTAGCGTCTACATTGAGGGAGTGAGTCGCTGGGCCTGTTAGCTTGTGACCATGATTGCAGGGGATATCAAGCGCAATTGGCATAATATAGTACATAGAACCATTGTTCTACATCCTACTTTGATCAGTCATGACTGGGGTCTTAAAAGCTTGCAACCAGCTGTCTAAGATGCAACTATTAGTATCTCCATGTCAGGAGCAAAGAAGAGTGAAGAAAATCAAAGATGCATGGAAACAATTAGTCCAAGAGACTAATGGGCCATGGAAACCTCAGCTAATATGTTACTGAGACCAGAACTAGATGATACCTAGTTACCACTGCCAACCACTCAGAAAGGGATAAAAATTAGAAATCATGAGTACAGTAGAAGAAAAATGTGTAACAAAACTCAGTATCCTAAAAATGACTAGGCTTACTGGTCTGATAGAGACTGATGAAGCCCCTAGTCGCATTTCAGGCCTGGAACTGAACTCACTCCCATGGCTTAACTTTCAGCTTAACAATAGGCCTACGAGGTGAACAATTACACAAAGAGGGTGGACTCCTTAAGTCAACCATGGGAGATCAGAAGTACAGGCAAGGAAAAAGCTCGGAAAGCAAAAATGAATAGGAGAGGAAACCACTGGGGGAAATAAAAGAGAGTCATTCATTGTGGGGATTACAATCAATGTCATGAAACTAATGAATTTGTGCTCTAAATTTCCACTCTAATCAAAATAAAAAGTTAAATAAATAAATAATCCTTTAAAATAAATATTTTAAAGCTAGATGATTGTGCCTAATGATGAATGACCAGACAGGTAATGATGACCAGATAGTAGTACTGATTATGATGTTGTTGGTAATGACTGTTGTGTGGTGATGATGATTGTGATGATGATGTTGGTTATGATGGGGCTGTTACATTAGATGCTAAGCTTCCCAACGTGCATAATAACTCTCCCAACTAAAAAAATATTAACACTCTTGGGGAAAAAAAAAAAAAACATGATTCATAGCACAGGTGTAAGTCAAGATTCTAATTGCTCTCCAACAGTGAGGACCCCAGTCTCTGGAGTGACTACTTCCCAGGAGATATTCTGCCCATATGCTTATAAAAAGATCCCAAGACTCCCAATCTTGATGACCCATTTTTCAAGACTGTATCAACTTCTTTGAGTAAGTAGAGGACTAATTATAAAAATGTATGAATTATTCTCTCATTTTCTGATACTTATTTCCTGAGTGTTGAAACCAAGGAATTCCCTAAAAGTTCCATTTTCCCTCAGCACAGGTATTTAATTGCAGATTTAAAATAATTGTATGAGGAAATATTTTCTCATAAACTCCTGTTTCTAATGCAGGCTATTTACAAATATGCTTCCCTTCATCTCTAAATGTTTTTTTTTTTTTTTTTTTTTCTGTATTCTGTGTTCTCATCAGCAGCAATCCTGAGCATCTGATGGCCTGGTAAATCGAGATTTTCCTATAGAATGGTGTTCATATCTGCACTGTACTGAGTGAATGGTGTTCATTCTGCTCTGCTTTGTAAAGCATTTTGACTTCTGGCAATGGTATATTCAAAGTGAATTTTCTATATTTCTTATTGTTTTAGGAGACTCAGATTGGGTACAGGGAATGTGTAAGATGTTTTTTAATTTATTGGTATCTAGAAGAAAATAGTTTTTCCCTTTGTAATAAAATCAGTTGCCATGAAGTTGATTCTGACACTTGGTGAAGCCATGTGTGTCAGAGTAGAACTATGTGCCATAGGGTTTTCAATGGCTGATTTTTCATAAGCAGATCACTAGGCCTTTCTTCCAAGGTGTCTCAGGATGGACTTAAACCACAAACCCTGGAGACAGCAACTGAGCATTCATACTACTCAGGGACTTCTTTCTCCATTGTAATAAGTAGAAATAATATTCAAAAATTTTACTAGTTATTATTATGCTAAATACCTCACTGCCAATAACTTAACATATGAAGCTTATAATGCAATGAAGATATTCTTGTCTTCACGATAATCTTAAGGATGTAAAGACTATCTTGCATGTAAGAAGAATAAGTACAGTTATTATTATTATTATTATTATTATTACAGGAATCAAGTGAGGCAATGGTCTAAATCCCAGGACTTCTGAACACAAGTCTGTTTTGTCTCCAGTAAACTTAGTTTGCTATAGATGTATTTGTGTAGCACATTATTATTTAGTAAATTTAATTTATTGAACTTTTGCAGATAGAGAATGGATCTCATTGCTAATTTCTAATGCATTTTTTTTAATTATAAAGGATATACAGGTATATTGTACAAAATTAGAAATGCAAATAAACCAAAATTACATATATATAATAAAATAAAAGCATCATATTTCCACTACCCAGAGCCTAATGTTCGCATTAAATATCCTTCTAGATTTTTCTCAGCATGCAAATATGTACGTGTATGTGTGTATGTGTCTGTGTGTGTGTATTTTTTTCCCACATACACACATTTTTAACCTGGTTTTTCTGTGTAGCACTTTAAAATACATTGCCTCATTTGATTCCTGTAATAATACTGACTGAATACTATATAAATATACTGTAATAATACTAAACGATTATAAAACATTTCAATCAGGTTAGTGATAATATGAAGAAGCTATTAAAATAGTAAAAATTTAAGTTTTAGTATTAAGAAATATACCTCAGAGACAGGGGCAACTATAAATATCATATTCCAGCAAAAATAATAAACCCATGTTTACTAGAGAACTTGTCTGCCATTTGAGTACTTTGCCATCGTTGCTGTTGTTGTTATGTGCTGTCGAGTCAAACCCGACTCATAGCGACCCCTCCTTGGGTTTCCGAGGCAGTATCACTACGGAAGTAGGATTGCCCAACCTTCCTTCGAGGAGTGGCTGGTGGGTTTGAACCGCCAGCCGTCTGGTTAGCAGACAAGTATCTTAGCCACTATGCTACCAGAGCTCCCTTAGGTAGATAATAGTGCCATCGTTCTCATATTACAATCTTACTGTTATAATAACAATAATATTACAAATACTGATCAAGGACTAACTGTGGACAATAGTAAGTGCCAACATCCAGATCAATAGATCAATTAATTAAATAAGAATTTCTAGGGGAGCATAGTGCCTAAGGCACTTGACTGCTAACCAGGAGGCTGGCGGTTCAAACCCACCAGCCACTCCTCGGAAGGAAGGCTGGGCAATCCTACTTCCGTAGTGATAACTGCCTCGGAAACCCAAGGAGGGGTGGCTATGAGTCGGGCCGACTCGATGGCAAATAACAACAACAACAACAGGGTGGAACCCAATTATCAATACTTTATAAATACTCCAGGTGATCTCAATATACAGCTAATTTGAGAACCACTGCCCTAGGTCCTCAAGCCCAAAGAAAAACAAGTAACAAATTCCACCCACCCAATGACAACTCAAGGATCTCTGGTGGTAAGTGGTTAAGACATCTGGCTGCTAAAAAAAAAAAAAGTCAGTGTTCAAACCCAGCCACTCCGTGGGAGAAAGATGAGGCAGTCTGCTTCCATAAAGATTTATAGTCCTGGAAACCCAGTGGGAGTCACTTTGAGTCAGAATCAACTTGATTGCAGTGAGTTTGATTTGGAATAACAACTCACATTTTTAAACATACATACTGAACATGTGAAAAAAAAATTGATTTGCCACTCAATGATACAGATGTAGCTACCTTGTCACCCAGATATTGCATAAGTATTTGTACACTCGCATTCAGTGAATATTTGAAAAAGGCATAAGTGACAGAAAAAATTCCATTTCTGAAGCAAAACACATCTCCAACAGTAACATGTGAAACCTACAATTGTTTCCTCTATTGCGATTGTTAGGTGCCATAAAGTTGGTTCCACCTCATAGCACCCTGTGTACAAGAGAATGAAACAGTGCCTAGTTCTGCATCATCTTCACAATTGTTTCTATGTTTGAGTCCATTGTAGCAGCCACTGTGTCAATCCATCTCATTGAGGGTCTTCCTCTTTTTCACTGACCCTCTACTTTATCAACCATGATTTTCTTTTTCAGCGACTTGTCCCACCTAATAACATGTCCAAAATACACGAGACAAAGTCTCATCATTCTCACTTCTAAGGAGCATTCTGACAGTACTTTTTCCAAAACAGATTGGTTCCTTCTTCTGGAAGTCTGTGGTATATTCAATATTCTACACCAACACCATCATTCAAAGGCATTAATTCTTCTTGGGTCTTCCTTATTCATTATGCAGTTCTTGCATGCAAAAGAGGCAAATGAAAATATCATGGGTTAGGTCAGGTTCCTCTTAGTCTTCAAAGTGACACCTTTGCTTTTTAACACTTTGAAGAGGTCTTTTGCAGCAAATTTGCCCAAAGAAGTATGTCATTTGATTTCTTGACTGCTACTTCCATGGGCAATAATTGTGGATCCAAGTAAAATGAAACCCTTGAGAATTTCAATCTTTTCTCAATTTATCATGATGTTGCTTGCTTATTGGTCCAGTTGTGAGGATTTTTATTTTCTTTATGTTGAGGTATAATCCATACTGAAGGCTGTAGACTTTGATCTTCATCAGCAAGTGCTTCAAGTCTTTTTTACTTGCACCAAGCAAGCTTGTATCATATGCATATCTCAAGTGGCCTTCCTCCAATCTTGATGCCACATTCTTCTTCACATACTCCAGCATCTTGGATTATTTGCTCACCATACAGATTGAATAAGTATTGTGAAAGGATACAACCCTGACACACACCTTTCCTGATTTTAAACCATGCAGTATCCCCTTGTTCTGTTTGAATGGCTGCCTCTTGTTCTATGTACAGCCTCTGCATGAGCACAATTAAGTGTCCTGGAATTCCCATTATTCTCAATATTATCCATAATTATCCTCTAGAGTAAAGGTTATCAAACATTAGGGTGCATCAACATCATCTGAAGAGTTTGTTAAAACACAGAATGTTGGGCCCTACTCTCAAGGTTTCTGATTCAGTAGGTCTATAGAAAGTCCTAGAAGCTCTGGTGGCATAGTGCCTAAGACACTTGACTGCTAAACACAAGGCTGGCAGTTCAAACCCACCAGCCACCCCTCAGAAGGAAGATTGGGTAATCTACTTCTGTAGTGACACTGCCTCTGAAACCCAAGGAGGAGTCACTATGAGTTGGATCTAAGTCGAAAGCTATAACTTTGGTTTGGTTTGGGATTGGAGCAAATCCTTGTAGTTTATATTTCTAATAAGCTACAGGTGATGCTGATGCTGCTGGATCCAGGGACTACACTTTGAGAATCACATCTAGGATATTTGAGAAACAGTGGTAAAAGTTCCAAATCTTGGCCCTTTTTCCTCTCATCTTCATGATCTTTGAAATGCTCAGGTGCTGGTTTTCCTCCAAGTTAACAACAGGAGTGAGGAGATAATGCATCAATAAAGAGCCTGTAAGTTTATAATTTTGACAAGATCTCATTTTTCTATTATGTCTTCTGTTCCTTGTGAGTTTCGTGTCATATATAAGAATCCACTTTTGAAGATTAGATCCTGATGCAATACCCCTACATTTTCTTCTGGTAGTTTTATGGATTTCAGTCATGTATTTTGATCTTTTATCCATTTTGCATTAGTTTTTGTCTGTGGTGTGATGTATAAGTCTATTTTCATTCTTTTGCATGTGGAAAACCAATTGCCACAGCACCATTTATTCAAGTGAATATTCTTTCTCCATTTGTTGAAATTGACACCTTTGTCAAAAATCAATTGATCGTAAAACCAAAACCAAACTTACTGCCGTCAAGTCAATTGGACTCATAGTGACCTCTCCTTGGGTTTCTGAGGTGGTATCTCTACGAGAGTAGATTGTCCAGTCTTCTTTCCAAGGAGTGGCTGGTGGGTGTGGTTAGCAGTCAAATTCCTTAGTCACTACACCACCAGAGCTCCTAGCTGTGTGCGTTTATCTCTGGATTCTATTCTATTGGTCTATAGGTCTATCATTTTCCAAGTACCAGCCTGTTTTATTACTCTAGCTTTATAATATGCTTTGAACTGGGGAAATGTGAGTCCTCCTACTCTGCCCTTCTTTTTCAGGATTGCTTTGGCCATTTGGGACCCTTTGCATTTCTATTTAAATTTGAGGATTGACTTTTCTATTTCTGCAAAGAAGACTGTTGGGATTTTGATTTTTATGTATTGAATTTATAAAGCAGCATTAGGTAATATTAACATCTTGACAATATTCAGCCTTCCAATCACTGTTAAGACATGGATGAACCTTCAGACATTAGACTGAGTGAGACAAGCCAATCACAAAATAACAAATATTGTATGACCTCACAATAATAATATACTTAGACTGAGTAAATAAGATCATATTTTAGTAGTTGTTACCAGAGGTGGAAGACAGGAGGGAAAGGGAAACACCGAGTTTCTCTTTATGGTGATGAAAAATTTGGCAACAGTTATTGGTAAAGGTTGCACAGCATAATTGATGTAACTACATACATGAAAAATATTAAATTGGCAAAGAATGTGTTATCTACATTTTTACAACAATAAAAGAAAAGAGATCCCAGGATCTCTATGACTGAGACAATTGTTCAAAATTTGTTTCACCAAGTAGAATTACAGCCTTTCAGGAGGCTTTTCTTTCCCAGCCCCCCAGGCTTCCAACTCGAGAAGAATGGCTGCAGAAAATCACTCTGCTGTGATGGAGTTCATTCTAGGAGGATTAACAAATCGGCCAGAGTTCCAGCTCCCTCTCTTCTTCCTCTTCCTAGGGATCTACACAGTGACCATAGTGGGGAACCTGGGTATGATCACACTCATTTGTCTGAATTCACAGCTTCACACCCCCATGTACTTCTTCCTCACAAATTTGTCATTTGTAGATATGTGCTACTCCTCTGTCATTACCCCTAAAATGCTGGTCAACTTTCTGTCAGAGAAGAACAGCATCTCTTATTCAGGGTGCATGTCACAGCTCTACTTTTTCATTGTTTTTGTCGTTGCTGAGTGTTACATGCTGACAGTGATGGCTTATGACCGCTATGTTGCCATCTGCAGCCCTTTGCTTTATAACATCATTATGTCACCTCAAATGTGCTCCTTACTAGTAGCTGTGGTCTACATCATGGGGCTCATTGGCTCAACAATAGAGACTGCTCTCATGATAAAACTGTCCTATTGTGAAATCTTCATAAGTCATTATTTCTGTGATATCTTACCTCTCATGAAGCTCTCCTGCTTTAGTGCCTATGATATTGAGATGACAGTTTTCTTTTTGGCTGGATTCAACATCGTAGCCACAAGCTTAACAGTCCTTACTTCCTATGCCTTCATCCTCTCCAGCATCCTACGTATCAACAGCAAAGAGGGCAGATCTAAAGCCTTCAGCACCTGCAGCTCCCACCTTGCAGCAGTGGGAATGTTCTATGGATCTACTGCATTCATATATCTAAAACCTTCCACAGTCAGCTCCTTGGCCCAAGAGAATGTGGCCTCCGTATTCTACACCACAGTGATCCCCATGCTGAACCCCCTAATTTACAGTCTGAGAAACAAGGAGGTAAAGGCTGCCATGCAGAAAACACTGAGAAGAAAACTGTCTTGAAGCAAATGTTACCATTCTTTCTCAACTTTAAAAGTTATTATAAATAAAAGAAAGTCTAACCATGAATGAGGAATAAGCACTTCTCTACATAGTTGATGAATGTCTTCTCTCTTTTTCTCTGTTCCTTCCCACCCTCCCTCATGCCTTACTGCTTTCAATCTGCTATTTCAAATCCACTTGGAATCTATTTTGTCTATCCTAAGCCCTTTTCTACATTTCCTAATTGTACTTTAACATGAATTTTAAGCTTTCAGCATTGAGTTTGAGTCATTCATTATTTTATTACCTTGTACAGAGAAAATCAGGACCTCTGTGGCATAACGGTTAAAGCACTCCACCAGCTCTCCATGGGAGAAAGATGAAGGAATCTGCTTCTGTAAAGATTTATAGCCTTAGAAACGCTATGGGGCAGTTCTATTCCATCCTACATGGGCACTAAGAGTCAGAATCTACTCGATGGCAGTGATTTTGGTTTTGGTTTTGTAGTTGGTTTTTTTCAGTTTGTTTGTTTGTTCAGTTGGCTGGTTGGTTGGTTTACAGAGAGAGTATTGCTTAACCCAGTTCTTACTATTTTTACTTTCACATGGGGGTACACAAAGCAAAGAAAGTTCATTTAAAAAGTTACCAAGAAGAGATGCACAGTCCATCCCATCCAGATCTCTCCCTCTACTCTTTCACTCCCTCTACTTCCTGCTGCTCTAAAACTAATACCTGATGCCTTTATTTAACTCCCTTTGTAACAGTAACAATAACACTAGTAGCTAATATTTTGAGGATGCTTACTCTAAATCAGGCAACACCTCTGAGGACTTTACATCCATTATTTCAATTACACCTCACAATAGGTAGATACTATTTTGTTCCATTTACTAGATACAGAAACTTGGCTTAGTAACTTGTTCAAGGTCACATAGCTGGTAAACATCACTGGGATTGAAACCCAAGCCTAGATGACTCCATTAACCCTTTCACTGTAGGCTAACACTCTCTTTGGATACCTCTTGATCTTGCCCTAACTGTGCTCTTCCAATTCCAAGTGCCCATCCTGAAATAATTTCTCAAACCTAGTCCTTTTATCATCAGCCCAACTTCCCTCCCTTTATAAACATCTTTTCTGAGGTGATGACAGAAAAGTTAAACCAAGATGATCCACTCAATCCTATTTGCCTGGCACTTTACTGGTTTCATTACTGAAAGCCCCAAATGCTGGGAAACCCTTCAGTCATAAGCAAACCAGGACAGTTGATCTTCCTAGACTACACATTGCTTCAAACTATCTTAACCTGCATAAATAACTGATAAATCTACATTCCCAGCCAACCTCACTCAGTAAATCCAATTCTAATGGGGCAAAACCTCTTCCCCTCTTGTTTATAACAATATGAAGGACGCATATTTTAGACTCAGCAGCCTGAAGAGTGTAGAGCATTTATTCTCTTGCTACTTTTGGCTATTTGGAGCACAATAATGTATCAATAAGTGGTTTATTACAGGAAACAGATAAAGCTCTAAGTTACTCCAAAAGAAAGGGATTTAATAAAGGCAATACATGCTTACAGTTTTTGGAATGAAGAAGATGGGATGAGGGAACCCCCATTGCACTATAGAATCCAAAGAGATTCCACAGTAGATATGACCTATACTTCAATGCTACCACCAAGAAAAATTCTTCTTACATTGATGAAGCCGGTAAATAAGCAATAGAATCCCAGGTCAAGTATTACCTGGGAGCTCGTTAGAAATGTGGATCTTTGGGCCCCGCTCCACACCTGATGAATTAACAAGTGGGGCCCAGTAATCTGTGTTTTAATAAACACCTGTGTGAGTCTTAAAAGGAGCCCTGGAGACACGGTAGTTAAAATGCTTAGCTGCTAATCAAAAGGTCAGTGGTGATGCAAACCCACGAATTGCACCACTAGAGAAAGATGTGGCAGTCTGCTTTCATAAGGATTTACACCCTTGGAAACCCTATGGCGCAGTTCTACACTGTCCTTACAGGTTTACACTATGAGTTGAAATTGATTAAATGGCAATGGATTTGGGTTTTTGTTTGTTTGTTTGTTTAGAGTGATTCTTATAAAGTAGGAGGACTAGCAAAAAAGAGGAAGACCTTCAACAAGATGGATTGACATAGTGGCTGCAACATGAGCTCAAACTCATCTACTATTGTGGGGATGACACAAGACAGGGAAGCATTTTGTTCTGCTATATAGGATGGCACCTAATAACACCAACTGTAGTAAGCATGACTTTGATTGAAATATGATAAATAACCAGGATTCCAGGAATAAAGTTAATATAAATATAATAGGATGAGAGCAGATATATAACTAACATATATAATAAAGTCCCAAGAATCAAAAAGAAAAAGACATCGACATGAACAGGAAAAAAATGCAAAGTGTAAGAGCAGACAATTTATAGCAAACAACCTGAAGTGTCACTGACTAAAACAATGAGATATCCCTTTGCATCTATTCTGTTGCAGTCAAGCTGATTTTGACTAATAGTGACTCTATAGGACAGAGTAGAACTGCCCCATGGGGTTTCCAAGGCTGTAATCTTCATGGATGCAGACTGCTACATCTTTCTCCTGCTGAGCAGCTGGTGGGTTCCAACTGCTGACCTTTCAGTTAGCAGCCAAGTGCTTAACCACTTTAAGACTGATGAAAGTTAAAAAGCTGGGTGGTGCTAAGGGTTGGTGAGGATGTGGGGATTTAAGAACCCTCATACACTGCAGTTGTTCTGGAGACAGTGAGACATTACTTAGGAAAAATAAACATATGCATTTATAAACAGAATGAGAAAATCACTGCAGTGGGATTGATTCTGCCACATAGTGATCCTATAAGAGAGAGTAGGAATGCCAATAGGGTTTCCAAGGCTTTAATCTTCATAGAAGCAGACAATCATATATTTTTCCTGATGAGTGATTGGTTAGTTAAAACCACTGAACTTTCAGTTATAAATAAATGTGTGCTTAATCACTGCACCACTAGGGCTAGGACCTAGCAATTCTGGTCCTGGATATATATCCCAAAAGAATGTTCTGCCAAGCCCTAAGACATTCACTGTACCATTACTTTTTTATTAGGTACCATCAAGTTGGCTCCAATTCATAGCAACCCTATATACAATAGAACAAAACACCACCTGGTCCTGCACCATCCTCACAATCCTTGCTATGCTTGAGCCCATCGTTACAGCCACAGTGTCCATCCATCTCCCTGAGGGCCTTCCTCTTTTTCACTGACCCTCTTTTTTACCAACCGTGACATCCTTCTCCAGGGAACGGTCCCTTCTGACAACATGATCAAAGTAGGTAAGATGAAGTCTGGCCATTCTTATCTCTAAAGAGCATTCCAGCTGCACTTCTATCAGGACAAATTTGTTCATTCTTCTGGTAGTCCATGGTATTTTTACTATTCTTCACCAACACCACATTTCAAAGGTATCATCTCCTCTTCAGTCTTCCTTATTCATTGTCCAGCTTTCACATTTCATCCGAGGCATTTGAAAATATTATGGCTTGGATTAGGCTTACCTTAGTCTTCAATGTGATGTCTTTACTCCTTAACACTTTAAAGTTGTCTTTTGCAGTAGATTTGCTCAGTGCAGCATGATTTCTGATTTCTTGACTGCTGTCTCCATGGGTGTTGGTTGTGTATCCAAATAAAATCCCTCACAACTTCAATCTTTTCTCTATTTAGCATGATGTTGCTTATTGGTCCAGTTGTGAGGATTTTTGTCTTCCTTATGTTGAGATGTAATCGATACTGAAGATTGCAGTTGTCTTAGTTCTCTAGTGTTGCTATAACAGAAATATCACAAGTGGACAGCTTTAAAAAACAGAAATGTATTCTTTTATAGTTTAGAAGTCTGAGTTCAGAGTGCTGGCTCTAGAGGTTGCATGCAGGACCCTTAACCTTCGGCTTCAGCTTTGCCTTCCAGACACCCCAGAGGCTGGAGGTTTCTCCTCACTCACACAGCTGCAAGGGATGACAAACTCAAGATTGGCAGGCAGTATAGCAGGCTGCAGACTGCTGAGGCTGCTGAATACTTGTTGGTTCACAGGCTGCAAAGGCAACAACCCCAAGATTGGCAAGCAACATGGCTGGCCACTGGTTCAAGTCCAGGAACTGGAGATGATGACAAACCAAATGTAGGATCCTTTCCAGGTGTACTGGAAGCAGGCCACATTTCAAAAGCAACTCCCCTTCAACAGATTAATTGCTCATAGCAGATTTGACCATGGATGTGATTACACTATGTCCAATATCATCATGAGTAATAACTACCTCACAGTTGCCAAGCCATTCAAAATCACGGCCCAACCAAGTAGACACACAACTTTAACTACCACAGTAGTCTTTGATCTTCATCAGTAAGTACGTCAAATCATCTTCACTTTCAGCAAGCAAGCTGTGTCACCTGCATATTGCAAGTTGTTAAAGAGTCTCCCTGCATTCCTGATGCCTCATTCTTTTTCAAATCGTCTAGCTTCTTGGATTATTTGCTCAGCATACAGATTGAATAAGTATGGGGAAAGGATGCAACCGTGACACACACCCTTCCTGATTTTAAACCATGCAGCATCCACTTGTTTTGTTCAAATGGCAGCCTTTTAGTACATGTACAGTTTCCTCAAGAGCACAATTATGTGTTCTGGAATTCCCATTCTTCACAATGCTATCCATAATATTTCATGGTCTACACAGTCAAATCCCTTTACATTGTCAATAAAACACAGGTAAACATCTTTCTGGTATTCTTTGCTTTCAGCCAAGATCCATCTGACATCAGCAACAATATCCCTCATCCCACGCCTCTTCTGAATCCAGCTTGCATTTTCAGAAGTAACTTGTCAGTACACTGCTTCAACCATTTTTTAATTATCTTCAGCAATATTTTGCTTGTTTGTAAGATTTATTATATTGTTCAATTATTTTCACATTCTATTGGATCACCTTTCTTTGGAATGGGCACATATATGGACATCTTCTAGTCAGTTAGCCTAGTAGCTGTCTTCCATATTTGTGGGCATAAATGAGTAAGCACCTCCATTGCTGCATTTGTTTGTTGAAACATTTCAATGGGTATTCTCTTAATTCTGGAGCCTTTTTTTTTTTTTTTTTTTTGCCAATTCCTTCTGTGCAGCTTGTACTTCTTCCTTCAACACTAGTGGTTCTTGATCATATACTACCTCCTGAAATGGTTGAATGTCAACCAATTCTTTTTTTGTACTGTGACTCTTCTTTTGAAATTTCCTGTGCTGTTCAATGTTTTGCCCATAGAATCCTTCAATATTGAAATTTGAGGCTTGATTTGTTTCATCAGTTCTTTCAGCTTGAGAAATTCCAAGCATGTTTGTCCCTTTGGTTTTTCTAATTACAGGTCTTTGCATATTTCATTAAAGAGATCCGGTGGTGCTGTGGTAAAAGCATTGGTCTGCTAACCAAAAGGTAGACAGTTCAAACCAACCAACTGCTCCACAGAAAGAAGATGAGGCAATCTGCTTCTGTAAAGATTCACACCCTTGGAATCCTGATGGGGGTTGCTATGAGTTGGAATCAACTCGATGACAGTGGGTTTT
Organism: Orycteropus afer afer; assembly: GCF_000298275.1. Classification (NCBI taxonomy): domain Eukaryota; kingdom Metazoa; phylum Chordata; class Mammalia; order Tubulidentata; family Orycteropodidae; genus Orycteropus; species Orycteropus afer. The sequence goes on along the minus strand of NW_006921912.1, from coordinate 2,719,009 downwards.
GGGGTTTTGTTTTTTGGCACATTGCATTATAACACTTTACTTTGTCTTCTCAAGCTGCCCTTTTAAATCTTCTGTTCATGTTTTCATTTCATCATTTCTTTCACTTGCTGTTGTTGTTGTTGTTATGTGCCGTCCAGTCGGACCCAACTCATAGCGACCCTCCTTGGGTTTCCGAGGCAGTATCACCAAGGAAGTAGATTGTCCAACCTTCCTTCTGAGGAGCGGCTGGTGGGTTTGAACCACCAGCCTTCTGGTTAGTAGTCAAGTGCCTTGGGCACTATGCTATCAGAGCTCCCTTCACTTGCTGTAGCTACTCTACATTCAAGAGTAAATTTCAGCATCTCTTCTGACATCCATTTTGGTCTTTTCTTCCTTTGGTCTTTATTCCTCTCCTTTCCTTCAAAATGAGCTTTTGATTTCTTCATGTATGATGCTCTTGATGTCACCCCACAACTAGTCTGGTTTTGGTGATTGTGTACAATGTGTCAAACCTATTATTCAAATGATCTCTAATTTCAGGTGTGATATAATCTCATGGACTTGTCTTAATTTTCTTCAGCTTTAACTTGAACTTGCATATGAGCAACTGATGATCTGTCCCACAGTCAGCTCCTGGCCTTGTTTTGACTGATGATGCCAAGATTCTCCATCACCTCTTTGCATAGATGTAGTCAATTTGATTCTTGTGTATTTCATCTGGCAAGGCACACATGTATAGTCATCATTTATGTTGCTAAAAAAAGTATTTGCAGTGAATAAGTCATGGTCTTGCAAAACTGTGTCATGCACTCTCTGGCATCATTTTTCTCACCAAGACCTTATATTCCAACTGCTGATGCTTCTTTGTTCCACCTTTTGCATTCCAATTACCAGTGATCATCAATGCATCTTCATTGCATGTTTGGTGAATTTCATACTGCAGAAGTTGGTAAAATTCATCAATTTCTTCATCTTTGGCTTTAGTGGTTGGTGTGTAAACTTGAACACTAGTAGTATTAACTTGTCTTTCTTGTAGGTATATGGATATTATCCTATCACTGACAGCACTGTTCTTCAGGCTCAATCTTCAAATGTTCTTTTTGATGATGAATGTGAAACCATTCCTCTTCAATTTTTCATGCCTGGCACAATAGGCCAAATGATTGTGTGATTCAAAATAGTCAATACCAGTCCATTTCAGCTAATGTCTAAGATATTGATCTTTATGTGTTCTATTTCATTTTTGACAGCTTCCAATTTTTCTAGATTCATACTTCTGGCATTCTAGTTCTGATTATTAATGACTATTTGCAGCTGTTTGTTCCCATTTTAAGTCATACCCCATCAGAACTAACAAAGGTCCCAAAAGCTTCACTCTAACCATGTCATTAAGGTCAACTCTACTTTGAGGAGGCAGCTCTGTCCCAGTCATATTTTCAGTGTCTTCCAACCTGTGGAAGCACTATATCAGTCAATATTTCACTGGTATTCATATAGTTTTCCAGTAATAAATCAGTCAGTGTTTTTCTCTATTCATAAGGTTTTCCATGGCTGATTTTTTCAGAAGTGGATGGCCCCATCCTTCTTCCCAGTTTTTCTTAGTCTGGAAGTTCCACTGAAATCTGTCCACCATGGGTGACCCTGTTGGTATTTGAAATACCAGTGGCATAGCTTCCAGCATCACAGCAACATGCAAGCTACCACAGTACAACAAACAAATAAGTAAGTGGAGGCTGTTATTTGTGGTGATAGCAAATTAGACACAAAATTGGTCTCCAGCATTGGGAAAGTTACAGCAGTTAGGAGGGAAAAAAAATAATAAGCTATAGGAGCCCTGGTAGTGTAGTGCCTAAGGCACTTGACTGCTAACCAGAAGGCTGGCAGTTCAAACCCAGCAGCCACTCCTCGGAAGGAAGTTTGGCCAATCTACTTCCACAGTGATACTGCCTCAGAAACCCAAGGAGGGGTTGCTATGAGTCGGGTCCAACTTGATGGCAAATAACAGCACAGGCAACAAGGAGAGATCTTAGAGGCCAGGGCTGGATGAGAAAAGAAAGATAATGTGATATAAATTTAGGTTGTATCAAAATATTACTTATGTATATTAAAAACTAGACTTCTTGGGTGGTGCAAATGTTTAATGCACTTGGCTACTAACCACAATTTGAGTCCACTCAGAGTTGCCTCAGAACAAAGTCCTGGAGATCTACTTCCAAAATACCAGCCATTTTAACCCTATGTAGCACACTTCTCCCCTGACACACATAAGGTCACCAGGAGTCAGAATAGACTCCACAGCAATTTTGTTTGTTTGTTTGTTTAGTATGTTAAAAATATATACACAGGATTTCTGGTAAGATGGTGCAATAGACAGACAAGCTACACAGACCCTCTTCAACAAAGAAAAGAGAAACGAATTGACAGATACAGAATGTAATCCTAGAGCCCTGATCTTTGAAAAGAAGGATACAGAAGTGATTAAATACCAACTAGTAGAAAAGCCTGAATAAAAATAGTGACTAAGGAGACAAATGGATAGGCAGACTGCCAGCTCTCTTGGTGGCATGGACAATTTGAATATTTACAAGTGGTATTAGTACCTGAGCAGTAACTAAAAATCAGCCCTGCTTGACAAGGGCTTCATAGACAACTGCACTGGTGTCTGATGACTGAAAAGGAAAACAGTAAAGAAGAAGACAAACTAAGCTGTTGACTTTCAGCAGTCAGGACAGGATAGCCATCTTGAATGTTTACAGTGTGGCCGTTTTGAATATTTAAAGTGGTGCACTCAGAACTCAGTAACCTAAGAATAGACTCTGCTTGCTGAGGACATGACAGCATGGGCAAACACACTGGAGGCTGATGACTGGAAAGGTGCAACATTCTCCTTGTTACTCTTATACCCCACACCCTCTTGGTGAATGGAGGTGTGGCCATCCCCCACCTCCACCCACCTTCTAGACCAGCAAGAATACCATCCCAGTCTGTGCTCTGACCCTGGGTGCCCTGCCCTACTGCCCTGCTCAGATATTTTTTTGGTTTTGTTTCTGTTTTATTTTATCTTTGTTTGCTTTAAAATCATATTTTCTTCCTTTTTTTTTTTTTTTTTTTTTTTTTCCCTTCCTAGGTTATAGTTTTTGGTTGTTTTCTCTTGTCTTTTCCTGGTTCCCATCTTTTTTCCTTCTTTTGGTGCTTCCCATCTCTTGTTTTCCTATTTGCATTCTTCTCATTTTTGTCTTTATTATTCTTTTACTCTACCTCTTTTCTCTTATTCTTCTCTCCCTATATACTATGGAGTTTTTTTTTTTTTTTCCTTCTTCTTCCTTTTCCCTTCCATTTACATTTCTTTTATCTTTTTAAAATATTTCTTTAAAGATTTCTTATTTATTGCCTTACCTTTTTTTTTTTTTTGGTGGTCATTCTTGTGTTTATGTAGTGTTTGTTTTTTGTCCTCTTGTTTTTACTTTTCTTGGTGGTTTTTTTTTTTAATTGTTGTTTTTCTCTGAGTGAGAGAAACCATGATGCATACAACCCAATGATAACCACACCTCCTGCAGCCCCATCTACTGAGTGAGGGCTACCACTTGTTTCTGCACCAATTGACCCACAACAGATAACACTCAATATGAGACTGAGTCACCCCTCTTCACAAACAGCTAACAGAGATCTGTACAGCCACTCTCATTCTACATAACATCCACCAGCAGACAGATAGTGAGTACATGAGTACTGCAAATTAGTGAATAGACACACACAGTACCATGCTTACTCAGATATATCAAAACACACCAAACATACAATCACCAGTTAAATATAAATACAAGGTCACAAGGTCTCTGAGACAACAGACCATCACAGTCCACACAAAGAAGCAAAATAAAGTAGTAGAAACAAGGGACCAGGATACAGACCCAGAAAACATCCCTGAGAAAGATGCAGCATTGGAACTCCCTGATAAGGAATTCAAATGAATTATATTTAGGTACCTTCAACAGATTGAGAGACAGAGCAAGGAAAACACTGACAAAATTGAGGAAAACACAGAAAAAAAAAACCCTAAAACAATTTGGGAAGAAAATACAAGAACAAAGTGACAAAATAAATGAAAAATTAGAAATGATACAAATTCTACAGATAGAAATACAGACAATTAATACTAAAATTTCAGAAATAGATAACACATTGAATGGTCAAAGGAGTAGAATAAATCAGTGGAAGACAGAATTAGTGTGATTGAAGACAAATACCTCAATACCTCCTTTGAAAGGGATCAATCAGAAAAAAAAAATCAAAACAAAATGAAAAAAGCCTGAGGGTTAGGTGGGATTCCATCAAGAAGAATAACCTACATGTAACCAGAATTCCAGAACAGGAAGACACAAATAAAACACAGAGAAAATAGTCAAAGATTTGTTGGAAGAGAGTTTCTTTGATATGACGAAAGACAAGAATATATCCATTCAAGAAGTTCAACAAACCCCAAACTGGATAGACCACAAAAGAAAATCACCAATATATGTGATAATCATACTCACCAAAACCAAAGACAAAGAAAGAATCCTGAAAGCAAGATGAGAAAAACAAAAAGTTACCTACAAAGGGCAATAAATAAGACTAAGCTCTGCTTTCTCAGAAGAAGCCATGCAGGTGAGAAAGCAATGGGATGGTATATATAAAATCCCAAAATAAAAAAATTTCCAACCAAGAATTAAATACCAGAAAAATTTGTCACTCGAATATGATGGTGAAATTAGGGCATGTCCAGATAAGTGGAAATTAAGGGAATTTGTTTGAAAAAAAACAGACCCAAGGGAGTCCTTTGGACAGAGAACCAACAACAGCAAAAAACAACTGACCATTAACACACATGATGACATAACCAAAAAACCAAACCAGTTATGGAAATATCCAAAGTAAAATAAGCTTACAAGACTATAAACAGGGAACCAGAGACATCAATTGTCAAATGAGGACAGCTACAAACCAAAATAGTATAATTACAGAACTTCTAAATGGTGGGAAAGTTGACACAATTGAGAGGTAGAACGGACTGTTCAAAACTTGGAAAGTGAATTATAAATCACAGGGTAACCTCAAAGAAAAATAACAAGCCCTCATGTCAAAATGAAAAATGGGATAAGCACAAACATTCAGCAGACACTAAAACGATAGCAACGAAGGAAATAATAACATGATTCATAAAGAGAGTGAGTGCAGCACAAAAAGTTTTTTGGAACAAAGAAATCATAAACACCACAAAAAAAAAAAAAAAACCCACCTAACAAGATGACAACAACAAATTCCTACTTATTTATAATCACACTGAACAAAAATGCATTAAATGCACCACTGAAGAGATGAAGAGTTGCAGACTGGATAAGAAGAAATAACCCATCAACAAGCTACAAGAAACACACCTTAGAGACAAAGACGAAAATAAAGTAAAAGTCACAGGTTGGAAAAAGTTATATCTAGCAAATGATAATCAAAAAAGAGCAAGAGAGGCAATATGCATTTCTGAGAAAATTGACTTTAAGACAAAAACCAGCAAGAGAGACAAGGAAGCACATTATACATTTAAAAGATTGATTGAACAAGAGGACATAAAAATAAAAATATCTACACACCCAATGAAAGAGCTCCAAAAAGAGGACATAAAAATAAAAATATCTACACACCCAATGAAAGAGCTCCAAAAAGCATAAAACAGACTTTAATAGAATTGAAAAGACAAATAGATAAATCCACAGTAATAGTAGCAAACTTTAATACGTCACTTTCAATGAAAGATAGAACAAATGGGGAAAAAAAAAAAAAAAAACTCAACAAAGACATAGAAGAACTAAACAATGCAATCAACTAACTTGAACTTACAGGCATCTACAGAGCACTTTACCCAACAACAGCACAATATACATTCTTTTCCAGGGCACATGGAACATTCTCCAGAATAGATTGTATGTTAAACCACAAAGCAAGCCTCAATAAATTTAAAAACATTGAAATACAGTAAAGCATCTTCTCAGAACACAATGCTTTAAAATTAGAAATCAACCATAAGAAGATCAACAGAAAAAGACCAAAAAATGGAAACTGAATAGCACTCTCCTTAAAAACAACTGGGTAATAGAATAAATAAAAAATCAAATTAAAAAAATCCTTAACTCAAATGGAACAGAAACATGAGATACCAAAATCTTTGGGACACAGCAAAAGTGGTGATCAGAGGGCAATTTGTAGCAATAAATGGACACATTGAAAAAAAGAGCCAAAATCAACCTCTTAACACAACATCTCCAAAAATTAGAAAAAGAGCAACCAAAAAGAAACCTGCAGTCACCAGAAGAAAAGACATAATAAAGATTTGAGCAGAAATAAATGAAATAGAAAATAGAAAGACAATAGAAAAAACCAACAAGATTAGAAGTTGGTTCTTTGAAAAGATTAACAAAATTGATAAACCACTGGCAAACTTTAAAAAGGAGAAGAGGGAGAGAATACAAATAAAACGAATAAGAAATGAATTGGGTGATATCAACAGAATCAACTGAAATAAAAAAGATAATATCAGGATACTATGAAGAACTGTACTCCAACAAATTTCAAAATCTAAAAGAAATGGGAGCTCTGGTAATGTAGTGCTTAAGGTTTGACTGCTAACCAGAAGGCTGGCAGTTCATACCCACCAGCCACTCCTCAGAAGGAAGGTTGGGCAATCTACTTTGGTAGTGATACTGCCTCAGAAACCCAAGGCGAGGTCGCTGAGTTGGGTCCAACTTGATGGCAAATAACAACAACAGAAGAAATGGACAGATTTCTAGAGACATACTGTTTACCTAAACTAACATAGACTGCAGTGGAAAATTTGAACAGACCCACAAAAAAAGAAGATATTGAACAGGTCATAACAAAATTACCAAAAAAAAAAGAGAGAGAGAGAGAGAGTCCTGGCCCAAGTGGTTTCACTGGAGAATTCTACCAAACATTCAGAGAAGAACTGACACAATCCTACTCAAACTCTTCCAGAACATAGAAAAGGACAGAATCCTCCCAAATTCATTTTAGGAAGCAAGAATAACCTTGATACCAAAACCAAGTTAAGACATTGCTAAAAAGGAAAAACCACAGACCAATATCCCTCATGAATATAGACACAGAAATCTTCAACAAAATCCTAGCCTAGAGACCTAAACAACATTTCAAAAAAATAATACTTTATGATTAAGGGGGGTTCATACTAAGTATGCAAGGATGATTCAACACTAGAAAAACAATCAATATAATTCATCACACAAGTAAAATAAAGGAAAAGAATCACATAATCATATCAATAGGTGCAGCCACTTGATAAAATCCAACACCCATTCCTGACAAAAACTCTCAGGAAAATAGGAATAGAAGGGAAATTACTCAACATCAATAAAGAGCATCTATGCAAAAGCAACAGCTAGCATTATTCTCAATGGAGAGAGACTGAAACTATTCCCCTTGTGAACACCAGACAAGCATGCCCTCTATTTCCACTTCTATTCAACACTGTACTGGAAGTCCTAGCCAGAGCAATAAGGCAAGAAAGGGAAATCAGAGGAATCCAAATTGGTAAGGAAGAAGTAAAACTATCCTTATTTGGAGATGATATGATCCTATACATATAAGCCCAAGAAACTCAGCAAGAAAACTACTAGCACTATTAGATTTAGCATAGTGACAGGATATAAAATCAACATATAAAAATGAGTTGGATTCCTGTAAACCAGCAAAGAGATTGCTGAAAAGGAAATAAGGAAATCAATACCATTTACAATAACTACCAGAAAGATAAAATGCTTGAGTTAAAGTCCTACCAGGGACACAAAAGATGCACAAAGAAAACTACAAAACACTACTTCAAGAAACCATAATAAATCTACATAAAGGGAAGAACATACCATGTCCATGGATAGGAAGATTGAATATTGTGAAAATGTCAATACTACCCAAAGCAATCTATAAATTCAATGTAATCCCAATCCAGATCCCATCAACATTCTTTAAGGATATGGAAAATCAATCACTAATTTTATATGGAAAGGAAAAAGTCCTTGGATAAGCAATGCACTATTGAAGAAGAACAAAGTAGGAGGTCTCAGACTCCTGGATCTCAAAACCTGCTACACAGTCACAGTAGTCAAAACAGCCTGGTATTGGTACAATGACAGACACATAGACCAGTGGAATACAATTGAGAACCCAGAAATAGATCCATCAACCAATGGTCAGCTGCTCTTTGACAAAGAGTTGAAATCCATTAAATGGAGAAGAAATGGCCTCTTCAACAAATGGTGTGGGAAAAACTGGTTATATACTGCAGAAAGATGAAAAACATCCATACCTCACACCATACACAAAAACTAACTCCAGGTGTATAGAAGACTTAAATGTGAAAACTAAAACAATAAAGTTCCTCAAGGAAAAAAGAGGGGCAAATTAGTTGTTATTGTTGTTAGGCACCGTCAAGTCAGCTCTGACTCATAGTGACCTTACGTAAAATAGAATGAAACACTGCCCAGTCCTGAGTCAGCCTCACAAAACTTAATATACCTGACCCCATCATTGCAGCCACTTTGTCAATCCATCTTGTTGAGGGCCTTCCTCTGTTTCGTTGACCCACCATTTTACCAAGCATGATATCCTTCTCCAGGGAATTATCCCTTCTTAAAACATGACCAAAGTAGGTCAAAGGAGGTCTGGCCATTCTCACTTCCAAGGAGTACTCTGGCTGCACTTCTTCCAGGACAGATTCGTTAGTTGTTTTTAGTAGTCCATGGTACTTTCAATATTCTTCACCAGCATCACAACTCAAAAGCATCAACTCTTCTTCAGTCTTCCTTATTCACATGCATATGAGGTGACTGAAAATACTATGGCTTGGATTAGGCACATCTTAATCTTCAAAGAGATATCTTTGCTCTTCAACACTTTAAAGAGGTCTTTTGCAGCAGATTTGCCCAGTGCAATATGTCATCTGATGTCTTGACTGCTGCTTCCATTGGTGTTGATTATGGAACCAAGTAATATGAAATCTTTGACAGCTTCAAACTTTGCTCCATTTATCGTGATGCTGCTTATTGGCCCAGTTGTGAGGATTTTCATTTTCTTAATGTTGAGACATAATCCATACTGCAGACTGTAGTCATTAATCTTTATCAGTAAGTGCTTCAAGTCATCCTCACTTTCAGCAAGCAAAGTTGTGTCACATGCATATCACAGGTGGTTAATAAATCTTCCTCCAATTCTGATGCTACACTCTTCTTCATATATTATTATATGATATTTCTGATTATTTTCTCAGCATACAGATTGAATAAGTATGGTGAAAGGCTACAACCCTGACACACTCCCTTCCTGATTTTAAACCATGCAGTATCCCCTTGTTCTGTTCAATTGATGACCTCCTGATCTATGCAGAGGTTCCTCATAGCACAATTAAGTGTTCTGGAATTCCCATCCTTCCCAAGGTTATCTGTACTTTGTTATGATTCACACAGTTGAATGCTTTTGCATAGTCAATAAAACACAAGTAAACATCGTTCAGGTATTCTTTGCTTTCACTCAAGATCCATCTGATATCAGCAATGATATCATTCATTCCATGCCCTGTTCTGAATCCAGCTTGCATTTCTGGAAGCTCTCTGTCAATATACTGCTGCAACCATTTTTTGAATTATCTTCAGCAAGATTTTACTTCTGTGAGATATTAATGATATTGTTCAATAATTTCCACATTCTGGGGGATAACCTTTCTTTGAAATGGGTAAAAATATGGATCTCTTCCAGTCACTTGGCCAGGTAGCTGTCATCCAAATTTCTTGGCACAGACAATTGAGTGCCTCAAGCATGGCATCTGTTTGTTGAAACAGCCTAAGGAGTATTCCATCAATTCCTGGAGCCTTGTTCTTCATCACTTCCTTCAGTGAAGCTCTCACTTCTTCCTTCAGTACCATGGGTTCTTCATCATATGCTACTTCCTGAAATGGATGAACATCAGCCAATTCTTTTTGGTACTGTGGCACTGTGTATTCCTTCCATCTTCTTTTGATGTTTCCTGCATCATTCAATATTTTGCCCACAGAACCTTTCAATATTTCAACTCAATATCCTTTGCAATGAGGAATGCCATGCCATTCCTCTTCAAATCGTCATTCCCAACATAGTAGATCATATGGTTGCCTGATTCAAATGGCCAAAACCAGTCCATTTCAGCTCACTAATGCCTAGGATATCAATCTTTTTGAGTTCCATTTCATTCTTGACAACTTCCAATTTTTCTAGATTCATACTTTGTACATTCTGTGTTCCAATTATTAATGGATGTTTGCAGCTGTTTCTCCTCCATTTGAGTCATGCTACGGCATCAAATAGAGGTCTCAAAAGCTTTACTTTATCCATATCATTAAGATTGATTCTACTCTGATGATGCAGCTCTCTTTCCCAGTAGTATTTTGAGAGCCTTCCGTTCTAAGGGGCTCATCCTCCTGCACTGCATTGGACAATGTTTCTGGGCTATTCATAAAGTTGTGCAGCAATGTATCAGGCAGTGTGTCTCTGCTATTGGCAGAGAACTTCCAGAAATGCAAGCTGGATTCAGAAGATGACATGGTACAAGGGATATCACTGCTGATGTCAGATGGATCTTGGCTCAAAGCAAATACCAGAAAGATGTTTACTTGTATTTTATTGACTATGCAAACCATTTGATTGTATGGATCATAACAAATTACAGGTAACATTGAGAAGAATGGGAATTCCAGAACACGTGATTGTGTGAGGCCTGAGTCCTAATGGCCTCCAGGTAAATCTTTAACCAGAAGTCTTTAGTGTCGGGGATTCTAACACTCCCCATGCCTCAGGGCTTTTATCTACCCTCCAGATTCAGCACGTATCAGAGATTTCCTCCCGATTCAGCGCGTATCAGAGATTTGCCTGGCTCCTGAAGTCTCCCACGTATCAGGGCTCTGCATCCTCCCTAGATAATAATTCCCTAAGTAGACTTTGGAGCCGGGGGATTCCAACACGTCCCCCAACATCTCAGACCCCTGCCCTAAACCCCTTAGCAACAACCAATCATCTGTACCCCTTAGCCCTGGTGCTACTTCACCCTATATTTTTCCTATAAAAATGTGATAGTAAAGGAGCACGAGGCCTTTTGCCCAAGCCGCTACGTCGGTAAGAGCAAGGACCCTAGCTCGAGCTAGCAAATAAACTTTCCTTTTGCTTTTGCATTATCGTGTTAGTGGTGGCTTCCTCGCGTCGACATTCCTTTCCAAACACGGGCTCAACAATTGTACTCATGAGGAACCTGTACATAACCAGGAGGCTGTCTATTTACATCTGTTTATAAAAGTAACATAATCTCAATAAAACTACCATAAGGTTGTATCTTGTTTGTTTGCTTATTTTGGAGACAGAGGAACTGATTATAAAGTTTATGTGAAAGAATAAACAAGCAATGATAGCATGAAAAATCCTAAAAGAAAAATAAATAAACACACACAATGAAAGCAGCTAACAGATTGAAAACATTATTATAATGTTTCCATAATTAAAACAAGGTTGTGTTGACACATGAATAGAATGTCAGACCACTGTGACAGAAAAAAGAGGAAAAAAAAACAAAAACAGATATAAACCCAAACAACAAATAGAAATCTAGTATTTCATGAAGGCAGCATCACAAATCAGTGGGGAAAAGAAGGACTTCTATATTTTTAATGGTAATGGTATAACTGGACTGCCATATGGAAAACAACAAAATTAGATGTTTCCTGCATCATATACAGTATAAATTTCAAACTCATCCAAATGTGGAACAAAAAATAATACAAGTTTCTGGAAAGGAGAACAAATAAAGTTGTTTGTAAGCTGAAAATAGAGAATTCATAGCAGACTATGATTCAAAACTCAAAAGCTAATGTTCCATTTTGCCTGGAAAAAAAAATCATAAGGAAAGTCAAAATATAAAAAACAAAATGAGGGGAGGAGAATCTATGTGGAAGTTATATGTCAGACAAAAAGCTAGCATATTTTGCAAAAAAAAAGTTTTTTAAAATTGTGAATAAAATGACCTATGACCCAAGAGAAAAAATGGGCAAAATGTGTGTATAGGGTTCAGAGAAAACAGAAATATTAATGGATCTTAAACATATGAAAATAAAATCAACTTTTCTCATTAAAGAAATGCATGTAAAAGTATAATAAAGGATTGTTGTTGTTGTTGTTGTTAAGTGCCGTCGAGTCGTTTCCGACTCATAGCAACCCCATGCACAGCAGAACGAAACACTGCCCGATCCCGCGCCAG
>NW_006921912.1:2690258-2706073 GCF_000298275.1 Orycteropus afer afer | reverse complement strand
CCATACTGCAGACTGTATTCTTCAACCTTCATCAGTAGGTGCTTTAAGTCATCCTCACTTTCAGCAAGCAAAGTTGTATCGTCTGCATATCTCATAATAATAAAGGATACTTCTAGAAAAAATCAGGTTGTGATTTCCTCATTCAACCATAAGGAACAAGGTCCAGCTTTGCACTCCAACTTAAGAAATTAGAAAACAATACAAAATATGTGAAACCACTGTTTTCAGGCATTGACAAAAAGCAGAAGGCTGTAATGCCTGAAAGACAAAAAGGAATATGATGAGCCATGTGATCATCATGAGTTTCTGCCTTGAGGCATTTTCCATTAAAGGGCACAGGGAGACAGAAGCAAACAAAGTCTGGCAGTCTTACTAAACTGAGGAGATAGGGATTGGAGTTCAAGTTAAAAATAAATTTTAAATGGATCAAATAGACCCTTGAGATTAAAAACCTGCCAGAAGAAAGCCCAACACACTTTAATGGAAAACAATAAAATCCAGCACTCAATGACATAAAAACTATAATATTCTTATCCAATCAAAAATTTCTAGATGTGGAAAAAGCAGAAAAATGTGACCCATGACTGGGGGAAAATAAGTCAACAGAACTGGCCCAGAAATTACAGAAATGATGGAATTAGTCAAAAAGGACTTTAAAATTAGCTACTATAAACATTCTCAATAAGGTCAAAAATTGGAAAAAAAAAATAGATATAATGTTGAGAGAAATGGAAGACATCAAAAATAACTCATTGGAACACCTAGATTTTAAAAAATACAATATCTGAAGATAAAAATATCATGTGAGTCAATCTGAAGCCAGAGTTCTAGCAGCCTCCAGGAAAATCTTTAACCAGAAACCTTTTAGTGTCAGCAGTGCTAACAGGACTTTTGTAATTCTAAACACTCCTTAGGGCCTTTATCTGCCCTCCAGTCTCAGCAGGTATCAAGGAACTTCCTCCGAACTCAGCACGCATCACAAAAGCCATCCGGATCCAGCACTTATCAGAGATTTGCTCGACTCCTGAAAGTCTCCCACATATCTGAGCCGCATCCTCCCTAGATAATATTTTCCTAAGTGAACTTTGGAGCCGGGGGGTTTCTTTACATCCCCCAATATCTTAGATCACTGCCCTAAATCCCTTAGCAACAACCAATCATCTGTACCCTCCTGCCCTGGTGCTGCCCCTCCCCATATTGTTCCATAAATTTGTGAGAATATCGGGGCAGGGGGTCTTTTGCTTAAGCCACTGACCTGGTAAGGGCAAAGACCCTAACTTAAGTTAGCTAATAAACCCTCCTATTGCTTTTGCATTGTCGTGTGTTGGCATATTTCTCTCGCCGAGGAACTCCTTCTTAATCTGGGCACAACAATCACTTGATTATATTAGCATCAGGTTAGACATTGAAAAGAAAATATCAGTGAATTTGAAGACATGGCAATAGAAATTACTCAAACTGAAGCACATAAAGAAAAAAGACTGACAAAAAATGAAGAGAGTTTTTGTAACGTATGGAGCATCAAACATTCTAATATAGATTAATTGGAGTCCCAGAACAAAAGGGGAGAAATTTAAATAATAGTTTAAATAATTTCAAGAAATAGCTAATTTTTTCCAAATTATATTAAAACTATATACCCACAGATCCAAGAAGCTCAATAAACCCATATGAAGAATAAATACAAAGAAAAAATACACAATGTTAAATCATAATCAAATTGCCAAATACCACCAATGAGAAAAATTTTAAAGTGATCAGGGAGAAAAAAGCATATTGTATACCGAGGAACAAGATAAGAATGACTGTACATTTCCCATCAAAAATTATGCAGGAAGGGAATGGAATGACATCTTCAAGTGCAGAAAGAAAAATTTGTCAGTCTAGAATTTTACACTTGGTGGAAATATCTTTCAAACTTGAAGGTGATTAAAGACATATTTAGTGAGACACAATCTGGGAGAATCTGTCATCGGCTGGGGCTGACTGCACTACAAGAAATGTTAAAGGAAAAAGGTACCAGATGAAAACTTGGAAAGCTCCTGAAATCATAAAAAGTAAACTTGGAAATATAATGTAAATGTAAACTTGGAGAGCACCTGAACTTGTAAATATGGGCATAAATATAAGACATCTTTTACCATTCTTAATATCCTTATATATGAACAAGGAAGAATGGTAAAAAGGGGAGTGGTGTGAGTTGTAATTTTAAATAGTATTGTGAGGTTAGGCTTCACAGGAATGGTGATATTTGTACAAAGATTTGAAGGAGACATGGTCAGAGTTGTGCTTGGTAATATCAACAATTCTAATGGATCATTGATTAAATATAATCCAATGCAATATTCCTCACAGGCAATTCATTTGCATCCTGCTCTTCAGATACAGTGTCTTAACCCACTAGACTAGCTAGCTCTAATGGAGAAAATTTTGGCCATAGAATTTCCTCATAGAGGAGTATTAAAAAAAAAAAAAAACCTTTCTGAGAATTTAATAAGCCACAAGTCATATTGCATACAACAAATTCTGTTTTCCAAACACTCAGTTCTGGCTGCTCTAAATTTCACTTGATGTCAAATCTGCTTCAAGGAGGAATATGATAAACTCATTCTTTCAAGGGCTAATAAAACTGGTATGTGACACATTCCTTACTAGCAACACATTTTACTGAAGACAGACTTTTTAGCCAAAGAAATAAATTTAAGCCTCAGAGAGCAGGTAAGTTAGATATGTCTTTGATCAGAGTTAAGAGCTAAAGTCTTCTTGGAGAAAGAGGCAAAAGGCAAAAAGGCAAAAGGCAAAAGTCCTTATTCCTGGCAAAGCCTGCCTATGAGTACATGTAAACACTTTGCAATTATTGTTTGTCTTCCTCTGTGACCCATATTCAACCATGCCTCAGTAATGATGGTCTCTCTTTTCTTTAAGAGTTTTGCCACACCCTATGGTGTCATAGTAGGAGCTCTGGTGGTGTAGTGCCTAAGACATTTGACTGCTAACCAGAAGGCTGGCAGTTCAAAGCCACCAGCCACTCTTCTGAAGAAAAGTTGGACAATGTACTTCCATAGTGATACTGCCTCAGAAACCCAAGGAAGGGTCACTATGAGTTGGATCTGACTCCACAGCAGTGAGTTTGGTTTTTTTGTTTGTTTGTTTGTTTATGGTGTCATTAATAAATCCCAACCCATCCTCAATCCCACTGCATGAAATTTACAAATAGAGGAAAACAATTCATTACCACAAATTTCAAATAAGCCCCATAAGGCAGACTCTCTTTGAGACTGAAGAGCAAATAAGACCTCAGGGATTCATTGAAAGTTGACTTTTCTCTAGGAGTCTTTGAAAGATCTTATCTGAATGATGTAACACCAAGGGAAGTTCCTCCAAGTTGATGTCAGTAGAGCAATCTATTGGAGCTTCATTTTAAATACACAGCTTCTCCAAAGTCATGCACTGATGACTCAGTCCAGCATACAATCAGGGAGTAGTCTAGAAAGAAATGTCTTTGATTGTATTCCTTTTTTATTATAGAAAATACTAGGATAAAATTGCCATTTAAGCTTATTTTTAGTGTACAATTCAATGACATTAATTATATTAACCATGTTATCTCACCATAACTACTTCTATTTCCAAAAGTTTTTCATCACCCCAAACAGAAACTCAGTACCCTTTAAGTTATAATTCCCCATTTCATTTTCCTCCTAGCTGCTGGAAACCACAATAAAATTTTTTTCACTGTATTTGCCTAATCTAGATATTTCATGTAAGTGGGATTATATGTCAATATTATAATATTATATATAATATTATATAATCCCATTTATATGAAATATCTAGATTAGGCAAATACAGTGAAAAAAATTTTATTGTGGTTTCCAGCAGCTAGGAGGAAAATGAAATGGGGAATTATAACTTAAAGGGTACTCAGTTAAAATTTGGGAGCTCTGGTAGCATAGTGCCTAAGGCACTTGACTGCTATCCAGAAGGCTGGCGGTTCAATCCCACCAGCCACTCCTCGGAAGGAAAGTTTAGCAATCTACTTCTGTAGTGATACTGCCTCGGAAACCCAAGGAGGGGTCGTTATGAGTCAGTTCTGACTCCACGGCACATAACAACAACAACAACAATATAATATTTACCCTTTCGAATTATTTCACTTTGTATGTTTTCATGATGTCATAGCATGTATCAGAACATCATGTCTTTCATGGCTGAATAATATTCTATTACTGAATATACATTTTGTTTACCCATTTATCTGTTGATAGATACTTGGGTTGTTTCCATCTTTGGGCTATGGTGACTAATGCTACAATATACATTGGTATACACGATTCTGTTTGAGTCCTGCTTTCAAGTTTTTTAGTGTAAATCTAGAAGTAGAATTGCTGGATCATATAGCAATTCTCTGTTTAACTTTTTGAGGAACCACCTAACTGTTTTCCACAGCAGCTGTACCATTTTACATTCCTCCCAGAAATCCTCACCAACGAGATGATTTTCTGTTTCTGTGCTAATAACCAACAGTCAATGTGAAGTAGTATCTCATTATTTGCATTTCCCTAATGATTAATGATGTTAAGCATCTTTTCATGTGCTCATTAGCCATTTCTATATCTCCTTTAGAGAGATGTCTATTCAAGTCTTTGTCCATTTTTTGATTGGACTGTCTTTTTTGTTATTAAGTTATCAAACCAAAAACCAAACTCACTGCCGTTGAGTTAGTTCCAACTCATAGCAGCCTCTCCTTGGGTTTTTGAGGAGGTATCTCTGTGGAAGTAGACTGCCCAATCTTCCTTCCAAATAGTGGCTCGTGGGCCCTTATATATTCTGAATATTAAATTCTTACCAGATATATAGTTCTTAAATATTTTCTCCTCTTCTATAGTTGACTCTTCCTTTTCTTAAATTCTTTGATGCACAATTTTTTTTTTATTTTTATAAAGTCAAATTCTTTTTTCTTTTGTTGTTCATGCCTTTGATGTCATATCTAAGAATGCATTGTCAAAAACAAGGTCTTGAAGGTTTAACCTTTGTTTTATCCTAAGAGGTCTTTTTAGTTTTAGCTCTTATATTTAGGTAATTGACCCATCTTTATTTAATTTTTGTTTATGGTGTGAGGTGTAGGTCCATCTTCATTCTTTTGCATGTGGATATACAGTTGCCCCTTCACCGATACTGGAGAATATTCTTTCTTCATTAAGTGGATATGCACCCTTGTCAAAAATCAATTAGCCATCCCATCTACCCTGACACCAGAAGTACTATATGGTGCCCAGCTACCATTATCAACCATTTTAACTGAGGCCACACACAATAGAATAGGAGAAATTTGTGGAACCTTAAATTTCTGGGGCAGGGGGAGGACCTTCTAGACTGAATGACTCTTGAGACTATTGTCCTGAGACACTCTTCAAACTTTCAGTCCAAATTAACCCTTGAGGTCACCTTGTAGCTGCATAACAAATTGGCTCAAAAAATAAAGAATATTACCCATTAAGTACTGTGCCCCCTCAAAAACCATCCTTACAAGACCAAACAATCAACAAGTCCTTTAAAACAAAGATGAGGAATGTAAGAGTTCAGGAAAACTAGATCAATGGAAGTGTAGCAACAAGAACAGAAATGCAGGCAGTCCTCAGGTTACCAATAACTGACTTACAGAGAACTTCTATTGGCCCTTTACTGTTAGGTAAATCTGCCTTCACTTTGAATAAATTGAACCAACCCCTACTCTCAACAAATTCTTCATCAAAATCACCATCATTTGCTACACATACAACTATTAAATCACTGAAAGGCTTCAAGCTTTTTCTTGCAGTAACTGCAAAAACAAACCTATTGCCATGGAGTCAATTCTGACTCATAAAGAAACTATAGAACAGAATAGAATTGCCTGACAGAGTTTTCAAGGCTATAAATCTTTACAGAAGCAGATTGCCTCATCTTTCTCCCATGGAGCAGCTGGTGGGTTTGAACCATCGAAATTTTGGTTAGAACTGAATGCATTAACCACTGCACCACCTGAGCCCCTCTTACACTAAATCAAAAAACAAACTCACTCCCATCGAGTCAATTCCAACTCTCATAGTCTCTATGAGTCCCATTGCATTTCAAAGGCTGTAAATCTTTATGGAAGCAGACTGCCTCATCTTTCTATTGGTTTATGTGTTTATCCCAATACTAGATTACTGTAGCTTTATGGTACATTTTGAAACCAGTGTCAGTCCTCCAACTTCATTCTTATTTTTCAAGATTTTGGCTATTCTGGGTCCTTTGAATTTCTATACAAACTTTAGAATCAGTTTGTCAGTTTCTGCAAAAAAAAAAAAAAAAGTTATTTTAATAGGGATTACATTGAATCTATAGACCTCTGTAGGTAATATTGACATCATAACATGAA
Organism: Orycteropus afer afer; assembly: GCF_000298275.1. Lineage (NCBI taxonomy): Eukaryota > Metazoa > Chordata > Mammalia > Tubulidentata > Orycteropodidae > Orycteropus > Orycteropus afer. The sequence goes on along the minus strand of NW_006921912.1, from coordinate 2,699,670 downwards.
TATGAAGTATAGTTCCACTTATTTCCCTCCTCTTTAATTTCTTTCAACAATGTTTTGTAGTTTTCAGTGTACATGTCTTGCACTTGTGTTAAAGCACTTGCCTTTTATAGACCAAATTTTAACTTGGTTTCTGTCAAAGAGCCCCAAAATTCTTTTCAGGAAGCTTCCTAAGCATCGATGTGTAAGTACCACCAGCTACAAGACATTTCTGTCTTGACCAAATGTTGACTCTAAAAGTGGAAATCAGGAAATAATAATTTGGCACTCAAAGTCATAAAAGTAGAAAAATGGTGAGGCAACAAAAGTGGCTGGGTTTTTTGGAGTACAATGTGACATGAGAAGAGCCAAGGACAGATAGATCTACTGGGACCCCAACATAAAGAACACACAGAAAAAAGGGTTCCAGTAGAAATGCCTATTCCCCATTCAAATCATTTTCTTTTAAGCTGTGAGAGTGTTATACACTATTTCCAGTTCTACCTACTTCTAACCTTGATCTAATTTGAACTTTCCTCTGAGCACAGTGGAGTCAATAAATCTTTTTCCTTCAGTTCCCTAACTTTATTTATGGTAAACTGCATTCCACCTTCCCAATATTTAAAAAAAAAAAAAAAAAAAAAACCTCACTGCTGTGGAGTCTATTCCAAATCATAGTGACCTCTATGGGTTTCTGAGGCAGTATCTTTATGGAAGTAGACTTCCCGATCTTCCTTAAAAATATTGTGATTCTTCAATTTTTTAAGCTACAAAGCTCTCAGCTAATAGAATCTGATCTTTCTTTAACTGAACAGTGCCTTCTGCCTAAATTCATAGTAATTGGCCTTTGAGCAACCCCAGAGCTTAAATCCAATTATCAATTATTGGATTCCATTTCATATGCAAAGCAAACCTAGTTACTGGTATAAATACAGAATTCCTACTTCTTTTCATATTTCCTTTCATTTTTAATACACATATCCACATTTTGCAATAATTTTTGCATACACGCTTAACTATGGTAATATATATTTTTGTGGATGTATGCAATTCTTTATTTTTCTTCTCTTTCTCCTCTGGTGACATCTTGTCCACATCACAAACATGGCACATGCAGACAGCTACATCAGTCAGAGTTTCTTCATGGTCTTCTAAGTCTTTTATCTGTGTGCATTCAAATTCGGTTAGTCAAGGTCTGTTAATGCTGGTATGCATGGCCTATCAGTGTAAAGATTGTACTTCTTTTTGAAATGGTTTCTCAGGAACTACCACATGATGATCTCATCCTAAAAACAACTGCCCTCTGATTGAACTGGTAACTAACCTCCTCAAAGAGGGACATCCTGCCATCCTGGATCACAGACCCTCAAGTCCAGGGAAGAACCAAGGGAAATTCCTAGATGCTTGATGACAACTTCCATTTCTGTAGCTACTGAGAATTTGAAACTATTTTTCCATATGTTGTTGTTGTTGTTGTTGTTATGTGCCGTCGATTTTTCCGTATATGGTATCTAATTCTGTGCTTACAACACACACTAGAAGTTGGTATTACTCTTTATATTATACATAAAGATGTGACTTGTCACTCAATAAATAATATAACTGTAACTGCCAAACCACACTACCATCCCCTGGATTTGAGATAATGTCAGTTTACTCTGGTGAATATTTTGGGATTGCTTGTATGAAAAAGGAGCTTGAATTTCTAAAGAAAAATACATGTCCAAACCCAAGAAGCAAAAATGTTTCTCTCTAAATATGAAAAAAATTATAGGCAGCAAAACTCCATGCCTTGCCTATTCCCTATCACCGTCCTTATCTCAGAAACATTTTCTGGCTAGTCTGACCTTAGCTTCTCACCCAGAAAAGAAGGGCTGCAGAAAACTCAGGACAGATTTCACTCTTACGGAATCACCAAGTCACCCAGGGCCCCACTGTCCCCTCCTGTAGAGATCAATTTGAGCATCTTAGTGGGGAACCTGGTTTTGATCACTCTAATTTTTAACTTTGTACCCCCATATACTACTTTGTCAAAAAATTTATTTGTGGATCTCTGCTACTCCTCTACTATTACCCCTAAAATACTGGTGAACTTTGTGTTGAAGAACATCATCTCTTATGAGGATGGCCTATCACAGCTCTACTTCTTCCTTTATGTTACATGGTCACATGTTACATGTCATTATTGTCGTTGTTAGATGCCGAGTCAGTTCTGACTCACAGCAACCTCACGTATAGCAGAACAAAATGTTGCGCGGTCTTGTGCTATCTTTACAATAGTAGGTACCTTTGAGCCCACTGCTGTGTCCATGTGTCAATTATTTTTTAAGAGCTTATTTTACATTCAACTTAATGCGTACATTTAGTTTCATTCTCTATTCATCATGTCCAACCCTAACCCAGTCTCCCCCCCCCCCCTCTGTAACCCTCCCCCTGGCCCCTCATATTTATGAACTCCTATTTGTCCTGCATTTCCTCAGTTTGAAGGTTGGTCCTCTGGTGTCCCATGGTCTATTGTTCTAAGGGACGTATTACCATACAGTATGTGGTGCGGCATCCGGGGTTGAGTGGTCTGTGTGTACATCTTGTTTTCCCACCCACTCTATCCAGGATCTCCAGATTTGATCCTTTCCTGAGTGGCTGGCATTGGTAGCCAGGCACCATCCAGTTCTGGTCTCGAGGGCCATCGTATCCTAGGGCTGATTACTTCTAAATGCCCTTGTTTTTTTGTTTGTTTTGTTGCATTGTGTTGTGTTGCGTTCTTCTTCACTTCCAATGCTAGGAAACCATTAGCTGCATCTTAGATGGCTGCTTGTAAGCTTTTAAGACCCCAGTCGCTACTCATCAATGTAGGATGTGGAGCAACACTTTTATGTATGTTGTTGTGCCAATTGAGTCTGGTGTCCTCCAGTACTATGGTCCTGAGGTAGTAGATCTATTGGATCTCTCTCCCACAGTGTCAGGATGTCTGTGAGGGATTACTCTGTGTCTCTTCTGTTGTTTCTGTAAGGACTGCAGGTATTTTGTATCACTGGTGTCTGTGCAAGATTAGCCTCAGCTGAATCTATCCTTGGTCTAGAGTATACCTCTGTTTACTGACCCCTGTCTGATTGTCTCAAGTGTTTATGTGTTTATCTGTATAGCCTAGTGTTTGGTGTTAATGGCAATGTGGCATTGTGGACACATTGGTTGGTATCAGCATCTGTCGTCTATCTCTTATGTATACAGTTCGGTGTCCTCTTATTTCCCAGTGTTATTATGGTGGTCGTATATCCTTCCTGCATATCCCTCCCCCTACCCACATCAGCATGTAGGCCCTAACTAGCCTGAAATTAATCCCTCCCCTTCCCTCCCCATCCTGGTAACCTACTGGGCGAGTTCCCTTTCCCAAGCAAACCGTTCTCTGTCTTTTTACAGTAATGGGCTCATACAGTACTTGTCCTTCTGTGATTGACTTATTTCACTCAGCATAATGTCTCCCGGGTTCATCCACGTTGCAAGATGATTCGCATATCCCTCATTGTTCTTTAATGTGGCATAGTATTCCATTGTGTGGATATACCATAATTTGCTTATCCACTCATCTGTTGATGGGCATTTAGATTGTTTCCATCTCTTTGCTATGGTGAATTGTGCTGCGATTAACATAGGTGTACATATGTCTGTTCATGTGCTATCTCTCACCTCTTTAGGATATATTCGTAGTAATGGAATTGCTGGATCAAATGGTACTTCTATTTTCAGTTTTTTGAGGAAATGCCATACCATTTGCCACAATGGTTGTACCATTTTACAATCCCACCAACAGTGTACAAGAGTTCCAATCTCTCCACAACCCCACAAGCGTTTGTTACTATCTGATCTGTTGAACTTTGCTATTATTGCTGGGGTGAGATGATATCTCATTGTTGTTTTGATTTGCATCTCTCTAATGATTAATGATCATGAGCAATTTCTCATGTGTTTGTTGGCTACTTGTATATCTTCTTTGGTGAAGTGTCTGTTCAAGTCTTTTGCCCATTTGTGAATTGGGTTATTTGTCTTTTTGGTGTAGATTTTGGAGATAAGTCCTTTGTCATATATGTCACAGGGAAATATTTTCTCCCGATTTGTAGGTTCTCTTTTTGCCCCTTTGACGTAATCTTTCGATGCGCACAAGAATTTAATTTTTAAAAGGTCCGAGTCATCTAGTTTCGCATCTATCTCCTGCACATTCTGGGTTATGCTTGACAGTCTATTTATGCCATAAATTCAGGCTCCTAGATTTGCCCCTATTTTATCTCTGATGAATTTTATAGTTTTGGGTTTTACATTTAAGTCTTTGATCCAGCTTGAGTTTGTTTTTGTGTATGGGGTGAGGTATGGGTCTTGTTTCATTTTGCTACAGGTGGATATCCAGTTTTGCCAGCACCATTTGTTAAAGAGGCTGTCTCTTCCCCATTTAAAGGGCTTTGAGCCTTTGTCAAAGATCAGTTGTCCATAGATGGATGGGTCTATGTCTGGACTTTCAATTCTGTTCCATTGGTCTATCTGTCTATCATTGTACCAATTCCATGCTGTTTTGACTACTCTGCCTCATGTTTGCTGACCCTCTACCAAGCATGATGTCCTTCTCCACATATTGGTCCCTTCAGATAATATGTCCAAAGCAAGCAAGACAAAGTCTCACCATCCTGTTAATACTGGCCAACAATTTGTATGTCACCATCTGCAGACTTTTGTCTTATAACATTATCAAATATCATCAAGTCAGATCCCTGCTAGTAATTGTAGTATTCTTAATAGGATTAATTGGTTTAATAATAGGTATTTTGCCTATATTTTATTAAAACTTCTCTATTGTTAACCATCAGTTTCTAAAAAACTCACATATATAACATTGATATGGCTTCCCCCCCGCTTAATTCAACCTCATAATAACTAGCTTTACTGTTCCTTGTTTCTTATCCCTTTTCTCTCCAGCATCTTCCACATCAGTGTCATATGGGGCAAGTTCACAGCAGCTCCAGAACTTTTCTATGGATCTGATACACACATGCTTCTTTCTTATCTTTTGGATTTCTTGCTCTAGGAATAGAGAGAACATTCACAATCCAATGGAAAATGTCATAAGACAAGGAAGTGAGGTCTCCTGCCATACTGAGGCTTCTCCCAACAGCCATGTAGGTAAGCCATCTCAAATATGAATCCTCCAACCCCGGTCAAGCCTTTAGATGGCTGCAGATTCAGCCAATACCTAGACTGCAACTGCATGAGAGACCCTGATACAGAGCCACTCAACTAAGCTACTACCCAACCCCTAACATACAAAAACTGGGAGATAATAAATGTTATTTTAAGCTGTTAGGTTTTGAAATTATTTGTTAGATGGTAATAAATAACTAGTGCACATATGAAGAGATACTCAAACTCATTAGTTATCAAGAGAAATGAAAATTAAAAGAACAAGATATCATCTTACACCAGGGGCTTGCAAACATCTTGGTCGCAGGACTCCTTTGCACTCAAAAAATACTGTGGACTCCAAAAAGCTTTTGTTTATATGGGTTATAACTTACTTTCTCATTGCTGTTGAGTCAGTCACAACTCATAGTGACCCCTCCTTGGGTTTCCAAGGCAGTATCTCTATGGTAATGGATTGCCCAGTCTTCCTTCCAAGGAGTGGCTGGTGGGTTTGAACCACCAGTCTTCTGGTTAGCAGTCAAATGCCTTAGGCACTACACACCAGAGCTCCTATATGGGTTATATCAATTTATATTTACCATGTTAGAAATTAAAACTAAAAAAGTTTAAATTTTTATTTCTTATTCATTCATTGATTTATTTTAAAATTCTAAGCTCATTATCTGTTACCATATTTTTGTGTAAAAAATATACTTTCCAAATAAAACAAAAATTTTGTGAAAGAAATGAGTTTCGCAGTTTTACAGATCTCTTTAATGTCTGGCTTAATAGAAAACAGATGGATGTTCTTATCTTCTATAATACATTGAAATATCACATCCTCATATGTTGAGAAACACTATATCAATGCTCTCATACCAATATGAGTATAATATCTCATATACTCCCTTGGTATTTAAAAAACATGAGAGTTTAAAAAGAAAATAATGTCTTAATATTAACATGAAAATAAGATTGACATTGAGGATACCCTGAAAGGGTCTCAGGGACTCCTAGTGGGGTTCCTGGACAACCTTTTGAGGACCTCTGCTTTACATCCAACAGACTGAAAAAAATTAAAATATTTTATGGTGCTACTTGTTGCTGAAGATGTGGGAATATAGAAGCTTTAGGCACTACACTCTAGAGAGCAATAAGACAAGTATATGCAGCCCTAGGACATAGCAATTCTTGTACTGAGTATATATATATATATATATATATGTCAAGTGAATTCTTTTGTAGGTGAAAAGTACATTATATATGGTACAGAATGTAGAAGAAAAATGAGTATCCATAGCGACTCAAGTAAGTAGATACAATACAGTAGATTAATACCATGGAGTATTTTGCAGTAGTTAGAAACAAAGGATTAAACATAGACATAGCAACTTGGACTAACATTTGAAGCACAGTGCTGGGTTAAATAAATAAATAAGAAACAGAATGAGATATAAGGCATACTACCCCTTAGGTATATTTAAATTATAATGCACAGACTTCCAGTTAGATGAACTATGTCATGGAAGGTGAGTTCTCTTGCAGCAATAAATGGAAAAAGTTGTTAATTACAAAAGTTATATTTTGTGGATATCTGGGAACTATGACAGAGATGAGGATGACAATCTCAAGGAATTTTTTTCCCTGGAGGCATTTTCTGTTTTCAGATGCCAAGTCATCACTGACTTGGGTCAAGCTGAGGGTCAAGCAGTGAACCATCAAAGCTTTTAAGTTTTTAATGGTTGTGATGGGTGAAGTGGCAAAAGGAAATTTGAGGGACTTCAAATGAATGGACATTTTTTCCCACAGGACATCTGCTGAGTTCTGAGGTTGTGTGGACTGGGCACTAGGCTAAAGGCATTAAAACTGAAAAGTAATATCTCATATACTCCCTTGGTATTTAAAAAACAAACATTCCTAGAGAGGGTGCCTGCATTAAACTCACAGATACAAATTCACTGAACCAGTATCCCCTTCAAAATATTTACTAGATTTTGAAATTACATGCAGTGGGAGACTAAAGAGCTAAGCAGAAATCTTCTGAAGGGGATAAAATAAAAGCTGCAAAAGCTGGAACCTGTGTAAGGCAGAGACCTGTCAGAGAAGGAAAACTCAAATATTTTCCACTAAACCAAGCGACAGAAAAGTAAGACTGCATCCTGTCAAAGGCAGAACATTTGCAAGACCCTGATAAATAAGGCAGTCCTGCCAAGTTCTGGGTCTTAAGAATTCACCATCTTTCACAGCTTACAAAGCAAAGACCTGAGAGGTTCTCAATAACAAACCTGGAAAAGTCAGGCTATAGGAATGGAAATACTAAAGGCAGACTTAATCTTACTAAAACCCCAACATAGGCCTATGTTCACTCTGATTGGACTGTAGTTATTGACTCCTCAGTGCATCTGCCTAACAGAAGAAAAAGGGAACCATTTTTGATGAAACATAGTATCATCCAAACAATCTGTGGTTGTTATGGTTCTTTTATACACAATGTTTGGCACGCAATGCAAAATCAGTAGACCTAGAAGAGGTAAGACCATATGATCAATGATAAAGATAAAATGTTGACAGTCAAATCAGATCCATAGATTATCAAGATACTGGAATTGGCAATAAGCATTTTTAAATAACTCATTAATAGGATTAAGAAAATAAAAGATGGACAAATTAGACAAAAGAATGGAGATTTTCACCTGAACAGGCAAAGACATCACTAAAAAGGAAAACTACAAACCAATATCCCTCATGAATAGATGTGCAAAAATCTTCAACAAAATCCTAGTCAATAGATTCCATATCAAAAAAAATCATTCATTATGACAAGTGGGGTTCATACCAGGTATTCAAGGATGGTAAACATTAGAAAAACAATCAACCTCATCTATCACATAAAAAAAAAAAAAAGGAAAAGAACCACATGATCATATTAATCAATGCAGAAAGGCATATGATAAAATCCAACACCCATTCCTGATCAAAACTCTCAGCAAAATAGGAATAGAAGTGAAATTCATCAACATCATTGAGGGCATATATGCAAAACCAATAGCCAACATTATTCTCAAAGGAAAGAGACTGAAACCATACCCCTTGTGAACAGGAACCAGGCAAGGATGACCTCTATCACCACTTCTATTCAACATTGTATTGGAAGTCCTAGCCAGGGCAAAAAGCAAGAAAGGGAAATCAAAGGCATCCAAATTGGTAAGGATAGTCAAACTATCCTTATTTGCTGATGATATGATCCTATACATAGAAAACCCAAGAGACTCCACAAAAAAACTACTGGAACTAATTGAGATTTAGCACCGTGACAGGATACAAGATAAACATACAAAAATCAGTTGGATTCCTCTACACCAGCAAAGAGATTGCTGAAAAGGAAATAAGAAAATCAATACCATTTACAAGAGCTGCCAAAAAAATAAAATAATTGGGAATAAATCGTACTAGGGACACAAAAGACCTGTACAAAACACTATTTCAAGAGATCTACATAAATGGAAGAACATATCATGCTTGTGGATAGAAATATTGAGCATTGTCAAAATGCCCATTCTACCCAAAGCAATCTATACATTCAATGCAATCCCAATCCAGATCCCATCAATATTCTTAAAGGACTGGAAAGACCAATCACTAATTTTATATGGAAAGGAAAGAGACCTCAGATAAGCAAAGCACTATTGAAGAAAAACAAAGTAGGAGGTCTCATACTCCTGGATCTCAAAACCTACTATACAGCCACAGTAGTCAAAACAACTAGTAATGGCCAGCAATTTCACTCCTACGTATATACCCAAAAGACTTCAAATTAGAGACTCAAAACAGCCTGTATATTAATGTTAATTGTAGCTCTGTTCTCAATTACCAAAAGGTTGAAACAACTTAAATACTGTCAAATGATAAGTGGACAAACAAAATATGGTACATACATACAATGGAATACTACTCAGCCAGTAGGAGAAATGAAATCTTGATACATGCTAGCTACAGTGTAAGTGGAGCTTGAAGACATTATGCTGAGTGAAATAAGTCAATCACAAAAGACAAATATTGCATGACCTCACTTACATAAAAAGACAAGAAAAGGCAAACGTATAGAGACCAGTTTATTAGGGGTTACTAGTGGTAGAACTGGTCAATCTTCATCCATTTCAGGAGGTGGCATATGATCTAGAACCAATGATACTGAAGGAGGAAGTCGAAGCAGCAATGAAGGAATTGACAAAGAACAAGGCTCCAGGAATTGACGGAATACCCATTGAGATAT
>NW_006921912.1:2683847-2689848 GCF_000298275.1 Orycteropus afer afer | reverse complement strand
GGCTCAAGGCAAAGAATACCAGAAAGATGTCTACTTGTGTTTTATTGACTATGCAAAGGCATTTGATAGTGTGGATCATGACAAATTATGGATAATATTGAGAAGAATGGGAATTCCCAAACATTTGATTGTACTCATGAGGAACCTGTACCTTGACCAGGAGGCTGTCGTTCAAACGGAAAAAGGGGACACAACATGTGGTTTAAAATCAGGAAGGGAATGTGTCAGTATCCTTTCCCCATACTTATTCAATCTCTATACTGAGCAAATAATCTGAGAAGCTGGACTATATGATGAAAAACATGGCATCAGGATTGGAGGAAGAATCATTAACAAACTGAGATACGCAAATGATACAACTTTGCTTGCTGAAAGTGAGGATGACTTGAGGCACTTACTGATGCAGATTGAGTAACAGTCTGCAGTATGGACTACATCTCAATATAAAGAAGACAAAAATCCTCACAACTGAACCAATAAGCAGCATCACGATAAATGGAGAAAAGATTGAGGCTGTCAACGAATTCATGTTGTTTGGTTCTACAATTGAGGCCATGGAAGCAACAATCGGGACATTAGACAACATGTAACACTGGGCATGTCAGCTGTGAAGGAACTCTTTCAAGTGCTGAGGAGCAAGGATGTCTCCTTGAGGACTAAGGTATGCCTGACACAAGCCACGATATTTCCAATCACCTCATATGCATGTGAGAGCTGGACAATGAATAAGGAAGACTGAATAAGAGTTGATGCTTTTGAGTTGTGGTGCTGGCAAAGAATGCTGAAGGTACCATGGACTGCCCAAAGAACTAACAGATCTGTCCTGGAAGAAGTGCAGCCAGAATGCTCCTTGGAAGTAAGGATGGCCAGACTTCGTCTCACCTACTTTGGTCCTGTTGTCAGAGGGGACCATTCCCTGGAGAAGAATGTCATGCTTGGTAAGGTGGAGAGTCGATGAAAGAAGGGAAGACCTTTGTCGACATGGATCGACACAGTGGCAGCGGCAATGGACTCAAGTATAGCAAGGATCATAGAGCTTGCACAGGATCGGGCAGTGTTTCATTCTGCTGTGCATGGGTCACTGTGAGTCAGAAGTGACACGACGGCACCTAACAACAACAACAGTGGTAGAAGGGAAAGCAAGGATGCTTAATGATTGTGGTGGTTAAGTTTGTGTGTGAACTTGGCTGGGCCTGGTTGAGTGGCTGGGCAGCTAGAGGTAGTTACTCCCCATGGTGAGATTAGTAATTAACTTCATGGTACAATCTATTGGAGCAGCCGAGTAGCTGCTTTAAGGATGTGGTCTGCTTCCCATATATAAGAAACAGCTTTGGGAATGGTCTCTAGCCTTTTGGCATACTTCAACCCTGAATGTAGCTGAGTTGTTGTTCAGCAGCCTGCCATGGTTTACTGACCTTGGGACTTTCAATGGACTTGAATTAATGGCCTGCCATGCTGTTTGGTAACATTGGGACTGTTCATTTTTACTTGTTAACCTTGGGCTTGTCAGCCTCAGCAGTCAGCAGCTGTCTGAGCAAAGAAAAGGCTCCATCTTCAGTGGGCTGGGAGCAGGAGGCAGAGCTGAAGCTGAAGGTTGAGGGGCTTTCCCCCAGCCCCTAGAGCCTGGCACTTTGAACTTGGACTTAAAGCCTTCAAAATTGTAAAAGAATAAACTCTTGTTTGTTCAAGCCATCCCATTTGTGATATACTCCTGTCAGAGAGGCACTAGGTAACCAAAACAATGATGAAGGAAAAATTGCATTGACTAAGGATAGGGTTGCACAGCAAATTATTGGAATTGTTTTCCATAAATTGTACACCTGTTAAAAAGTTGAATTGGCAAAAATTTATGTGATGGGTATATTTATAACAACAACAAAAAAAGAGTAGCTACTGAGGCTGCTTATGTACAACCAAACACCTCATGGGATTTTGTTCCTTGCTTTGGGGTCATGAGACATCCCAGTTAATTGGCCTAATAGTGAGTTTAGTGCTTCTGTTCCACTTCCTAGTTAAGTGCATAGTGCCTAGGGTCTTAAAAGCTTGCAAGTGGCCATCCAAGACACAACAATTGCTTTGTATTCACTTGGAACAGCAGAGGAAGAAGGAGAGTCAGGAATAGGAATGGGATATGGAATGTGTGGCTAGTTGTCTCCATGAACACTGGCCTCCTTTGCCATGAGACCAGAAGAACTGGATGGTGCCTGGCTACCACTACTGAACATTTTGATCAAAGATTCCATAGAAGAATCCTGATCAAAAGGGAGAAAATGCAGAACAGAATTTCAAATTCTCATGGACTGTAAACTTTCTGGAGCCATGGAAGGTAGATAAGCCCCTAAAACCATTGCCCTGAAATTATCTTTAAATATGAAACTGAAAATATTTCCTGAAGTCTTCTTAAAACTGAACAATAGCTTAGCTTAACTAGTAAAAAAAAAAAAAAAAGTCTACCTTGAGCATGATGCTCTTCTAAGAACTAGCTATATGGGATCAAACTGACAACAGTAACTCCAAAGATTAGATAGGGGCAATGAGTTTATGTTAAAGAGGGAAGAACAGCTCAGAAAAGGGAAGTAAGAATGGTTGCACAGCTAGAAAAATGTAATCTGTGTCACTAAATTGCACATACAGAAACTGTTGAATTGGTGTATGTTTTACCATGTATATTCTCAACAACAACAGCAAAATAAATAAAATTAAAATGAAATAAACAAAAGAAAAACAGCCTGGTTTTGGTACAACAACAGACACATAGACCAGGGGAGCAGAATTGAGAACCCAGAAATAGATCCATCAACTTATGGTCAGCTGATTTTTTACAAAGTTCTGAAATCCATTAAATGGGGAAGAGATGGTCTCTTTAACAAATGGTGCTAGCAAAACTGGATATCCATTTACAGAAAAATGAAACAAGATCTATACGTCACACCATAAACAAAAGCTAACTCCAGATCAATCAAAGACTTAAATGTGAAACCTAAAACTATAAAGATCTTCAAGGGAAAAACAGGCAAATTTCGGAGCCCTCATTTATGGCATAAATAGACTGTCAAGCATAACCCAAAATGCAAAAACAGCAGAAGATAAACAAGATGAATGGGACCTTCTAAAAATGAAATTTTTATGTGCTTCAAAAGACTTCTCCAAAAGAGTAAAAAGGGAATCTACAGAGTAGGAAAAAATATTTGGCAACAACATATCTGACAAGGGACTTAATTTATAGAAAACTCCAACACCTCAACAACTAAAAGACGAACAATACAATTCAAAACTGGGCAGAAGACATGAATAGACACTTCACCAAAGATGATATTCAGATGGCCTACAAACACATGAAGAAATGTTCATGATCATTATCCATCAGAGAGATGCAAATCAAAACAACAATGAGATACCATCTTGTCCCGGCACTAATAGCAAAGTTCAATAAGACCGAAAATAACAAATGCTGGTGAAGATGTGGAGAGATTGGGACTCTCATACACTGTTAGTGGGACTGTAAAATGGTACAACCACTGTGATAAGCAGTATGGCAATTCCTTAGAAAGTTGGAATTAAAAATATCATTTGATGCAGCAATCCCATTACTAGGTATATATCCTAAAGAAGTGAGAGCCAGGACAAGAACAGATACATGCACACCCACATTCATCACAGCACTATTTACAATAGCAAAAAGATGGAAACAATCTAGGTTCCTATCAACAGAAGAATGGTACATACACACAATGGACTACTATGCAAAACTAAATAATATAGAATCTGAAAAACACTGCATAACGTGGATGAACTTGGAGGACATTATGCTGAGTGAAATAAGTCAATCACAGAAGGACAAATATAGCAGTAGTTCATTATTGTAAAAAGTCAAGGAAAGGTTTATATTTGGAAAGAAACTTTCTTTGTTGTCACCAAGGGTGGGAGAGGAGAGGAAGGAACATTGCAAAAATGAAAAAATAAAATAATTTCTCTTCCCTCCCACAGGTGGTGATCCCAGGAACACACTTTAATAAACCCTCCCATCTTAGAAGTGACCTCTTGGAGAACTGAACCTGTGGCATGTGATTATGTATATGGTTATGTAAGACACTGTTGCTGTTTTGGGGAAATACGTGCTGAAGTATTTAGAGGTTAAAAATCATGTAGTTTGCAACTTATTTTCAAACTGTTCTTTGAAAACTGTATATGGGCGCTGGCCTGGATAAGATGGCAGAGTACACAGAAAGACTGCACAGACCCTTTTCCACAAAGAAAATGGGAACACATTAACACAGATACAGAAGATAATCCTGGACCCTGAGCTTTGAAGGGAAGGATATAGAAGTGGACTAAACTTAACTACTAGAAGAATTTTCATGAAAACACCAAAAAAGGAGACATACGGAGCTGTGGTCTGACAGCACACAGACAGCTTGGATATTGCCAAGTGGTATTAGGACCTAAGAATTAACCTAAAAATCAGCCCTGCTAGCCAGGGACTATAAGGAAGACTGCTCTCATTGCCTGGTGAAAAAAGGGGAAGCAGCGAAAAGGCAGCCAGGTTGAGCTGTGGAGTTTTGCCTGTCCAGAGGGCACAGCCATTTTGAATGTTTATAAATGGTTTGACCACTTCGGATACTTCAAGTGACAACATTCTCCCAGATTTCAGGGACTGAAGAACAGGCTCCACTTACCGGGAACCAGAAGGAAATTCTGGACTCCTACAACTGGAAAGGTGCGACATTCCCCTTGTTAATCTTAAACCCCACAACCTCTTCGTGATCAGAGATGCAGCCAAGCCTCACTCCCACTCACCTTCTAGGCCAGCAGGAATTCCACCCCAGTCTGTGTGCTCAGATGGAGCCTGGGTGCCCTGCCCTGCCCTACCCCTATTTTTTTTTTCTTTTTCCTTTTTTTTAGTTTGTTTGCTTTTGTATGTTTTAAAACTACTACTAGTGTTATAATTTTTGTCCTTTTTACTATTATTCTTTATTCTTCCCTTCCCAGGTTCTAGTTTTCAGCTTTTTCTCTCTTCCCTGTTCCTGGTTCCAATTTTTTTTTCTTTCTCATGGATAACCCATTCCTTGTTTTTCTTTTTGTGTTTTTCACATTTTTTATTCATTATTCTCCTACTCTGCCTTTTTTCTCTTATTTCCCTCTCCCTAGATATTGCAAGGGTTGTTTTTTTTTTTCTCTCTCTCTCTTTCTCTTTTTTTTTCCCCTTGTGGTTTTTTTGTTTTGTTTTGTTTTGTTTTCTTTGTTATTGTTCCTGTGTGATTACATGGTGTATTTTTTTGTCCATCCGCTTTTACTTTTTTAATGGTTATTCAATTGCTATTTTTGTCTAACTGAATGTGAGACAGCAACAGTCCCCATACAACACAACTACACCCACACCTCCTGCAGCTTCACTTACTGAGAGCCACCACTTTCTTCTCCACCAATGGGCCAACAATGAACATCCACCAAGAAAAGCCTGACTCACCCTTAGCTGCTCTTCACAAACAGTTAACAGAGATCTAAAGACAACAATGTCACAATGTTTCAGAGACAACAGACCATCAAAGTCTACATAAAGAAGCAAGATAAAGTGGTAGAAACAAGGGAGCTGGATACAGACCCAGAACACATCCCTGAGGAAGAAGCAGCACTGGAACTCCCTGATAAGGAATTCAAAAGAATTATATTTGGGTATCTTCAAAGGATTGAAAGACAGATCAAGGAAAACACAGAAAAAAACCTAGAGGAATTTCAGAAGAATATACAAGCACAAAATGACAAAATAATTGAAAAATTAGAAATGATTCAAAATCTACAAATAGAAATTCAGAAGATTAATACT
Source organism: Orycteropus afer afer (assembly GCF_000298275.1). Lineage (NCBI taxonomy): Eukaryota > Metazoa > Chordata > Mammalia > Tubulidentata > Orycteropodidae > Orycteropus > Orycteropus afer. The sequence goes on along the minus strand of NW_006921912.1, from coordinate 2,684,024 downwards.
AAGTTGTCAGAAATAGATAACACATTGGAAGGGCAAAGGAATAGAGTTGATGCAATGGAAGACAGAATTAAAGATACTGAAGACAAATACCTGAATACTTCTTTGGAAAGGGATCAATCAGAAAAAAGATCAAAACAAAATGAAGAAAGCCTAAGGTTCATGTGGGATACCATCAAA
>NW_006921912.1:2681973-2683507 GCF_000298275.1 Orycteropus afer afer | reverse complement strand
CTCAGCAGAAACCATGCAAATGAGAAGGCAATGGGATGGTATATATAAAACCCTGAAAGAGAAAAATTTTCAACCAAGAATTATATATCCAGCAAAATTATACCTCAAATATGATGGTGAAATTAAGAGATTTACAAATAAGCAGAAATTAAGGGACTTTGTTAAAACTACACTGCTAAAAAGGCAAGGAGACCACATCTTCTGACCTCCTCTAAGTGCACAAGAGGTAGACAGAATCATCATCAGTAGCCCAAGGCCTATCCCTGTGAGGCCAGACATACTGCCTCCCTTCAGCCCTTTCACCAACCCTGACACTAACTACTACTCCCGCAGCACTCACCACCTTTCTGCTGGGTTCAATAATTCACTGTGTGGCCATGCAGAATTCATGGATTATGGGGTTTATTAGGGAAGCACCAGGCTACAATTCAAGTTCAGGAAAAACGATCAGTCTCTCTCAGCCCACCATCTCTCAGCCAACAGTCTCTCACAGTCTCTCTCCCAGCAGTGAATGTCTCTTGGTGTCTTTCCAAGCAATGCATGTTTCTTGCATCTCTTTCCCAGCAGCGCGTGTCTCTCTGTCTTTCACAGCAGCACGTGTTTCTCGGTGTCTCTTTCTCAGCAGCACATGCTTCTCAGGAGCGTGTTTCTCTCAGAGCATGTCTTTCTTAGCCAGCAGTCAGAGGGAGAGTTCTGCCTCTAGGGGGCCTCCTTTTGAGTCTGGCAGAGTGGCCAAATTAGCCAATCATAACAACAGAATTCTAAGCATATGAGAGAGAGTGAACTTCCCAGAACATTACTTTGTGCTACTTCCAACAGAAATAGCCCAGGTGGATGATTTTAACAATCAGAAACTACTCAGTTTCTCACAGCAAATTCCACCATGGAGTTTACAAAGACTTATGGCTAGAAAAGCCATACCAGGTAATTTACTACACAGCACAGGCCAACCTTAAGATATACTAAAGGGAGTCCTTTGAACAGAGAACCAAAAATACCAAACAACACCTGACCATTAATACACAAGATGACATAACCCATAAACTACAGCTAAGGACATATTCAAAGTAAAATAAGATTACAAGATTGTAAACAGGGAACCAGAGACATCAATTGGCAAATGAGGACAACTACACACCAAAAAGAGGGAAAATACTGTGTAGCGACAGAACTTATAAGTGGTGAGGAAGTCAAGAGAGTTGCAAGACAGAATAGACTGTTATAAACTTGGGGAGAAAATGATAAATCACAGGGTAACCTCAAAGAAAAATGATAAACTTTCAGATCACAATAAAAAAGAGGACAAGCACAAATATTCAGCAAATAATAAAACAACAGCAACAAAGGAAATGATAATATGATTCATAAAAATATTAAGCTCAGCACAGAAAATAATAAGGAACAAAGAAACAAGGGACACCATGAAAAAACACATAACAAAATGACAGCAACCAATTCATACTTGTCAATAATTACAATGAATGTTAATGGATTAAATGCACCACTCAAGAGATGGAGAGGTACAGATTGGATA
>NW_006921912.1:2679270-2681574 GCF_000298275.1 Orycteropus afer afer | reverse complement strand
AGGCAAGTGTCTTAGCCACTATGCTACCAGAGCTCCCAGCTGAACAAGAAGATATAACCATAATAAATATCTATGGACCCAATGAAAGAGCCCAAAAATGCATAAATCAGACTTTAAAAGAGTTGAAAAGGCAAATAGATGACTCCACAGTCATAGTAGGAGACTTTAATACACCTCTTGCAATGCAAGATAGAACAACTGGAAAGAAACTCAACAAAGATGCAGAAGAGCTAAATAATACAATCCAACTAATTTGACATTACAGACATCTACAGAGCACTTCACCCAACAACAGCACAATATACATTCTTTTACAGTGCATATGGAATGTTTCCCATGATAGACCATATGTTATGCCATAAACAAAACAAAAAAGGCACCTACTGCCGTGGAGTCAGACCCAACTTATAGTGACCCCTCCTTGGGTTTCTGAGGTTAGCAGTCAAATGCCTTAGGCACTATGGATAAGCAAGCCTTAATAAATTTAAAAACACTGAAATACGGCAAAGCATCTTCTCAAATCACAATGCTATCAAATTAGAAATCAACAATAGGAAGATCAGTGGAAAAAGACCAAACACATGGAAACTGATCAACACCTTCCTTAAGAAAGACTGGATAAGAGAAGAAATAAAAAATGAAATTCAAAAATTCCTCGAATCAAATGAGAATGAAAATACAACATACCAAAATCTTTGGGACACAGCAAAAGCAATGATCAGCAGCCAATTTATATCAATAAACGCACACATCAAAAAAGAAAAAAGAGCCAAAATCAACACATTAAACCAGCATCTCCAACAATTAGAGAAAGAACAGCAAGAAAACTCTACAGTCACCAGAAGAAAGGAAATGATAAAGATTCAAGCAGAAATCAATGAGACAGAAAATAGACAATAGAAAAAATCAACAAGACCAGAAGTTGGTTTATAGAAAAGATTAATAACATTGACAAACCACTGGCAAATTTAACAGAGGAAAAGATGGAGAGAATACAAATAACACAAATAAGAAATGAAATGGGTTACATCACAACAGAACCAAATGAAATAAAAAGGATAATATCAGGATACTGTGAAGAACTGTACCCCAACAAATTTGAAAATCTGGAAGAAATGGACAGATTTCTAGAAACACACCACTTACCTAAACTAACACAGACTGATGTGGAAAAGTTGAACACATCCAAAACAAAAGAAGAAATTGAACAAAAAGGTCATAAAAAATATTACCAACAAAAAAAAAGTCCTGGCCCAGATGGCTTCACTGGAGAATTCTACAAAGCATTCAGAGAAGAGCTGACACCAATCCTACTCAAACTGTTCCAAAACGTAGAAAAGGATGGAATCCTCCCCAACTCATTTTATGAAGCAAGCATAACCTTGATACCAAAAGCAGGCAAAGACATAACTCAAAAGGAAAACTACAAACCAATATCTCTCATGAATATAGATGCAAAAATCTTCAACAAAATCCTAGCCAATAGACTCCAACAACATAGTAAGAAAATCATCCATTATGACCAAGTGGGATTCATATCAGTATGCAAGGATGGTTCAACATTACAAAAACAATCAATGTCATCCATCACATAAAAAAAAGAAAGAAAAAGAACCACATGATCATATCAATTGATGCAGAAAAGGCATTTGATAAAATCCAACACTCATTCCTGATCAAAACTCTCAGCAAAAATAGGAATAGAAGGGACATTCCTCAACATAATAAAGGGCATCTATGCAAAACAAAGGGAGCTCTGGTAGCATAGTGCCTAACGCACTTGACTGCTAACCAGAAGGCTGGCAGTTCAAACCCACCAGCCACTCCTCGGAAAGAAGATGAGGCAATCTACTTTCATAGTGATACTGCCTCAGACACCCAAGGAGGGGTCACTATGAGTCGGGTCCATCTCAACAGCAAATAACAACAACAACATGCAAAACCAATAGCCAACATTATTCTCAGTGGAGAGAGACTGAAACCATTCCCCTTGCGAACAGAAACCAAACAATGATGCCCTCTATCATCACTTCTATTCAGCATTGTACTGGAAATCCTAGCCAGAGCAAGAAAGGGAAATCAAAGATATCCAAATTGGTAAGGAAGAAGTCAAACTACCCTATTTGCTGATTATTTGATCCTATAACTAGAAAACCCAAGAGACTCAGTCAAAAACCTACTGAAACTTATTGAGAGATTTAGCATCGTGACAGGATACAAGATCAACATCCAAAAATCAGTTGGATTCCTCTACACCAGCAAAGAGATTGCTGAAAAAGAAATAAGGAAATCAATGCCATTTAC
>NW_006921912.1:2661031-2678090 GCF_000298275.1 Orycteropus afer afer | reverse complement strand
AGCTATTAGAGAGATGCAAACCAAAACAACAATGAGATACCATCTTGCTCCAGCACTAGTAGCAAAGTTCAATGAGACAGAAAATAACAAATGCTGGTGAGGATGTGGAGAGATTAGGACTCTCATACACTGCTGATGGGACTGTAAAATGGTACAACCATTGTGGAAAACAGTATGGCAATTTCTTCAAAAGTTGGAACTAGAAATACCATTTGACTCAGTCATTCCATTAGTAGGTATATACCCTAAAGAAGTGAGAGTCATGACAAAAACAAACACACATATGCAGACATTGCAGCACTATTTACAATAGCCAAAAGATGGATACAAACTAGTTGTCCATCAACTGAGGAATGGATATCCAAACTATGGTACATACACACAATGGAATACTATGCAACCCTAAAGAATAATGTAGAATCTGCAAAACACCACTTAACGTGGATGAACTTGGAGGACATTATGCTGAGTGAAATAAGTCAATCACAAAAGGACAAATATGGTATTAGTCCATGATTGTAATAGTCAAGGAAATGTTTATCTATGTAAGGAAATTTTCTTTGTTGGTTACCAGGGGTGGGAGGGGAGGGTAAGGAATACTGTTAGATAGAGATAAGTTTAGATAGAGATAAGTTTTGATTTGGGTGAAGAAAAGGGCAATGTACCAAATGTGAGTGATCAATATAGTGGTATTGAGGAAAAGAAAGACATAGAGAGGTACGTGAGAAGTACCGACAACAAAGATGAACTCTTTTGCACATATAGTACGGCGTGGTCAGTGAAGGCAAACACAGTTATATGGGTGGATAGATGGGTGGACAGGCTAAAATATTAGGTATGTATATGAAGTGGAGAGTGCACCCAAGAACATGTATAGGGTTGGCAGACAGTGGTGCAATAACTCTATGTGTATGATCTGAATTCCCAGGTGTATAATGGGGCTGAAAAGGGGCAAGGTTGTAGTCACTGCTTGGTCACAGCCAGCTACCCAGAGGGACCAAGTAGTTGAACCTGTGGGCTCGGGACCATTGGCACAGAGGACATCAAGCTCAATTGGCATAACATACTACACAAAACATTGTTCCACCTCCTACTGTGGTTAAGTAGTGACTGAAATCTTAAAGCTTGCAAGCTGCCATCTAGATGCAATGATGGGTCTCTCCTCGTCCAAAGCCAAGAAGAATGAAGAAAACCAAACATTCATGGAAACAATTAGTCCTAGCAACTGGTACACCATCCGAACTGTAACCTATATGACTATGAGACCAGCAGAAATAGATGGTGTTCGGCTACTACTGTCAACCACTTGGAAGAGGATCTTTGTAGGAGATCCTGGATAGACAGGGAGAACAATGTGGAACAAAACTCAAAATCATTTGGGAAAAAAAAAGCGGGGAACAGGTTTGCTGGCCCGATGGAGCCTGGTGGAACTATTTAGACTATGGTCCCTAGCTGCCTTTCAGGTCTGGAATTGAATGCACACCTGTGGCTTCCAGCCAAACAATAGACAGGCACATCAGTTGAGCATTTACCTGAGGTAGATACACTCCTTGGAGAGAACAAGCATGGGAGAAAGAAGGGCTGCTTATGCAAAGGGAGACAGCTCACAGGACAGAAGTGCATGGAGAGATGGACACAGGGAAGAGGTAACTATCAGGAGAAGTGGGAGGAGAGATACTGCATTGTGCTAAATTGTGGTCAATGTCATGAGACAAAGTGTATGTGAACTGCTGTATGGAAAGTGTATTTTCTCTGTAAATTTTCACCCTAATTACAATTTTTTAAAAAAAGAAGAAGATATTATGAATAATTATATGCCAATAAACTTTGTAATTTGGGTAAGAAATGGATAATTTCCTCAAAATTGCAACTTACCTAAATATAATGGTTTGAAATATCCCACAAAGTATTTGATACTTTCTTCGGAATGTAGATTCTAATTCCCCTCCTCTTGAACTTGTTTCTGTTAGGTACCATCCAGTCAGTGTTTGACTCATAGTGACCCCATGTGACAGAGGAGTAGAACTGCCCCCAAAGAGTTTTCTAGGCTATAATGTTTATAGGAGCAGATTCCCAGGTCTTTCTCCACCAGAGCCACTGTGTCAGTTTGAACGGTCAACTTTTCAGGTAGCAGCTGAGTAATTAACCATTGCAGTACCAGGGTTCCTGACTTGCTTCTAACTAATAGGAAAAGTAGAAGTTGTTGTCACTGTCTAGTGCTGTCAAGTCGATTCAGACTCATGACAATCCCATGTGTTATAGAATAGAACTGCTCCATAGGGTTTTCTTTGCTATAATCTTTACAGAAGCAGATCATCAGTTCTTTTCTCCCTGATGCTGCTGGGTGTGTTCAAACAGCCAACCTTTCAATTACCAGCTTAGCACAAACTGTTTGCATCACATGCAACTTCAGAAACTAGATCATAAAAGGCATTGTGGCTTCCTGCTTGCTCTCTCTTTTGGATCACCAGCTGCCATGTTGCCCTATGCCCTAAGTCAGCCATCCTTAGGCCTAGGGGTACACACTGGCAGTACCACCTACCCTTGGGAGGACGCACCTAGAGGAAAGGTCCTCACTGGCCTTCAAATCAGACTGGGACCCTTTGGTCAGGAAATTACCATCTCAAGTATTATTAGAGAGTGGGCTGGAGGGAGTGCATAGGCTCTCTATTGTCTAAACTGACATCCTGGGGAAGACACTGTCAAAGGGAACCAGACTAAAGCCCAGGGGAAAAGGGAAATAGTAAAGACTGTAGTAGAGACAGACGTGCCCTATGCCCCAGTATTTGCACTTTCTCCCACCTAATTCCACAAAATTGAAGTAAGAGATGGCATTTGTCCTGCATGCTACAATTTACAAAGCACCTTCACTTACGATATTCTTATCAATCCTCACAGCCTGCTAAGGTTATAATGTTACACCAGTTCATATGTGAAGAAGCTGAATTGAAAGTGACTTGTCTGACATCACAGAATAAAAAATGAGCACTGACAAGTCTCCAGTGGAGGACTTTCCCTCCAAATTTCAAAGTTCATGTTCTTTCCAACACTCAACACTGCCACGCATCCTCTGCAGCTTCTCCAGAAAGTTAGTGGGTCTAAAATGGAATTGAAAATTGTAAATATGTGGCTGAAATATTTTGGAAAAAGACCAGAGGCAGGGAAGGAAATTTAACACCAAGTACAGGGCAGTTTCTGGGAAAGAGCCAGGGCCCAGTGCAAAAATCAATACTGTGACAAAGAATACTATATAGCAGTAGCAATCCTAACTGAGTCTTGGGGGTTCCATTCCCACCCTCAAACCACAAAATGAGGGCCTTTGACATATATAAGCAATCTCCACCCAAATTCCACACCAATTATATGGGGCATGGCTCCACAGACCTCCCTTCTCTCCACTGTCCCTCTGAAAATACTTTATTAATGAGAGGGAAGCATAAAGCCACAGCAGGAGTCCATGTGCTTAGGAACAGCCCCACGGAGAACAGTCTGGCTCCAGTCCCAGGTGAAGTCTGACCCTTCCCCAGCAAGGACTTACTGAGACTATGCCTCCCTTTAATTACCAAGGTGCCTGATCTAGGGCAGAGCCAGTTATTTAGAGAAGCATCCCCTCCTCCTAGCACAGATATCCATGAGGCTAGTACTGCAGACATTCTGTTCAAAGCCAGTATCCTGAAGCTGCCACCTTCTCTACTACCCTGGGCCTCCTGCCACCTCTGCACCCCTACATTCACCATCATCATGTCACTCGCACACACAGCTGCAGAGTACATGCTCTCAGATGCCCTGCTGCCTGACTACAGAAGCCCCCGCCTCAAAGGATTGCGCCTGGAACTGCCTCTAGACCGGATCGTCAAGTTTGTAGCTGTGGGTTCCCCCTTGTTGCTGATGTCCCTCGCATTTGCCCAAGAATTCTCCTCTGGTAAGTTGGGAGCTCTGGTTGCATAGTGGCTAAGGCACTTGACTGCTAACCAGAAGGCTGGTGGTTCAAACCCACCAGCCACTCCTTGGAAGGAAGATGGACAATCTACTTCTGTAGTGACACTGCCTCAGAAACACAAGGAGGGGTCGCTAGGAGTCGGGTCCAACTCGATGGCACATAACAACAACAACAAGTTGTTTCCCAGATCCTGTACAAAGAAGAGTCCCAGTTATTTCTCTCTTTGCTTGGGCTCTGACGTGACCTCCTATAGGGACTAAATTTCCTGACTGTAACAAAAAATAAATAAATAAAAAACCTCACTGCCCTCGGGTTTTCAAGGCGGTATCACTACAAAAGTAGGTCAAATGCCTTAGGCACTACACCACCCCAAAGGGCAGACTATGCATGTGCTTAGAACACCAGTTTAAAAGTCAGCTCCAAACTTTTGCAATCAAAAAAACTTAGAAATATGCTTTTGATTTCAGTATTCATGTTTTATGTCATTTCAATAATTAATATTTTACTCTGATTTTCTTAGGGATGAGAGCTTAAGGTACCATAATCCTTTCAGAACCTAGAACCCAAAAGGCCATGCATTAGGCAAGCCACTTATCTTCTGAATTAGCTTAGCATTCCACACTAGGGTAATGGATTTGAGTAATGTATGTTAAGTCCTGACAAAGCTAGCACATAATAGGTACTGGATAAATCCATTCCTTCTGTCCACAAATCCCAGCCACACATATAAACATACATACATATCTTGGGTTTTAGGTTCTAGAGAAATTCTCCAAATGCACTACCTCCATTAAAGAGAAGGTGGACTTCCTGAGAATTGGCCAATTCTGGCTTTCCTTTCTGGCTGTGCTGTTAATTTACTTTTCTTTCCAAGGAGGGGTTCCAATCTCCCACTGACTCTTCCTTCACCCACAAGATGGGAGAAGTACTGGTTCTTACCTATACCTCTTTCTGGAGAACGATGAGGAAACAAAAGCCAGAGACTCCCCCTGCAAGCCCACTTTTCTTCTCTTCTATCACCCACTCTAAATTTGAGAGTCCAAAAGGTGTCAGCTGTCAGGAAGGAGGCATCACTATAAACTGTAAGTCCTTTGGTGCCAAATTGCAGGAGTACAGCAAGTACAGTTTGGCTGCCTAACTGGGAGTCCAGAGAGAAATTTGAAAGAAAACAACTATCACATCTAAAAGGTGGAGAGCACATTTAGCAGGCCTGAATCAAATAGCAGTAGTTCCCGAGTGACACAATTATTACACATTCAACTAGTAACTAAAATGTTGACAGTTCCAATCCACCAGAGGTGCCTCAGAAGTAAGGCCTGGCAATCTGTTTCTAAAAGGTAACAACCATTGAAAACCCTATGGAGTTTTCTGGAACACATGACATCATCATAAGTCAGAACTGATGAAATGGCAACTGTTTTTTGCATTGTGTTGGGGGGGCAAACAATGGGATACTGTTCCATGATGCCAGGTCCTGCTGTGGCAGAGCTGGTGCAGAACCCAGAAAAGTGGGACACAGGAGGAGGGCAGCACCTGCCAGATACAGAAACCAGGAAAGAAGTGAGGACCAACTCCTAGAAAATTCCTAGATGATTGCTCCCTGAGCTCCTATCTGCTCCACTTCATGATTGCCTCAAAGCTGCATTCCTGTTCCAGGGTCTCCAATCAGCTGCTTTTCTCCTAGTAACTTCAGTGTCCGGCAGGCTGCCTATGTGGACAGCTCCTGCTGGGACTCACTGGTTCACCATGAGCAGGATGAGCAGGGCCAGTACAAGATGAAGTCTCTCTGGCCTCACAAGGTAAGAGTGGGCTGGAGCTCTATGTCTGACCCCGTGGCTGGGTGGAGTGGCATGGAACTATATTATTACATTCTGTATTTCCTCTCCCTCACCCTCCTCCAGTGTTTATTTTGGTTTCTGACTTTCCTGTTTCAAAAGTCTAGTGATTTTTACACCTGTTTGGAAATTTGTGCCTATGGGTGCGGTTTTTGACTCACAGCCTTCAGTTTAAGCTGATCCTTTCAAGACATTTCATTGGGAAACCTTCAGATATCAGTATCTATGGGCCTTTTCTCATGGGGTGGTTAGTTTTCTCCAAGAAGAGTCCCTAATATGCTGAATCGAGCCTGGCTTCCAACCCTCAGGGAACTCAACTATGGGTCTCACCATGCAGTGTTTCTTCACTTAGCCCCTCTCTTCTCAGTATGGTTCCCTTGCCCTCAGTGGATCAAAGTACAGTCTCTCTGGTTTAATCTCTCCAAAGAGTACACCTCAAGCCTTCTGCCAGGTGAGGGAAAGGGTATTTGTTTGACTGTAACATGTTATAAAAAGAATCTAGGAGTCTGTTTCTCACACAAATTTTTCAAGCAGTTTTCCTGTTTACAGTGCCACCTGCATTCTCATTTTCAGAGTATCTAATTCTGTGGTAAGGAACTCTGGTGATGTAGTGCCTAAGGCATTTGACTGCTAACCAGAAGGCTGGAGGTTCAAACCCACCAGCCACTCCTCAGAAAGAAGGTTGGGCAATCTACTTCCATAGTGACACTGCCTCAGAAACCCAAGGAGGGGTCGCTATGAGTCGGATCTGACTTGACAGCAGTGAGTTCGGTTTTGTTTGATTTTGATTCTGTGGTACAAAACAGCTGGGTGCCTCTGACTCAACTCCCCAGCCTCCTGTAGGGGGCTATCTTCTGTCATGCAACTGCTTCCCACTTATCAACATTCTATTGTCCTTATTTCCTCTGGCATTCTCCTTCCTTATAGGATTATGTCTTTTTATCCCTTTATTGGCATTCTAGTGCGGTTTTACAAAGGAGCAGAGGTAATGAGCATGTTGAACACAAAGTATTTTGTCAGAAGTCACTGATAACATTTTCTAGTCATGATAATTTTCAAGCCCTCAAAATGTTTAGGAACCCACAACACCACAGACTTAGTGGAAAGAGTAAATGAAGTCTCTGTCATGAGAAATGTTCCATTAGAATCTGGATGTCAACATGTTAAAGACACTGTAGAGGAGATTAATGAGTCAGAAAAGGGTAAAATTGTCTGATCATTAGGATCACCCAAGAAACACTTTAAAACCAGCTTCTCTGGCTCTACTTTAACCCTGGAAACTGAAACAGAATGCCTACCAGGTAAAGTATGTACTTTAAAGGGTCATTTCCTGGACAGGAGCACAAAGGTTCTAATTGTCTCCATGGCCTGGTATACCTTTCCTAAGTTTGCCTCTCATTTAGTTCAGAAAATACATACACATCACCCTTCTCAATCCAGCTGCAATCAAAATATGTTTGCTACCTCTGTTTCCTCACATGCTTCTCTACAATAGCAATGCATCCCTGGTTCAGAAGCTGTAGATCAAGTAGTCATAAAGAGAATAAATTTAGTTCCCAAATTTGGCTCTCCAAGTAACTTAATCTTTTCATGCTTCAATTTCCCTACCTGTAAAAGAGGGATACTAATAGTAGGAACCTGATAGCACCCTGGTGATGATCAAGTGAAATAATACATGCTAAGTGCCTACCACAAATGTAGCTTTCAAAAAGCCTTTACACGTAGAGATTTTTTTACTGAGGTCAAAATAGGGAACCCAACCCTCTTCAGTCAGGTAAGTATGATGAGGAAATAGAAGGAAAAGTCCTATATCTCAGGTAGCTAATGGTGTAGTTCAGGAGACAATGCACATACATATCCAAAAGTCAGCATATATACATCCCTGAAAGAGCCCCACAGAATTCCAAGATAGTACCTGAGGTGTAGTTTGGCATTTCCAATAACCCAGAGATGAGGAAAGACCACTGTGCATCAGGAGTCAGGGAAGTTTACATGGTGAAGGTATCTGACCTCCTCTCTAGAGCGTTTGAGTAAGTCAGCTGTGTTGGCCTCTCAATGGGTTTTCAAAGCTAAATAGAGATGTTCTCTCCTAGGAGTCATTCCTATTCTTCTTCTCCTCCCTCCTATCTTCCTTTTCTCTATCTCTCCCTGGAGCCCTAAACAAGCACTAGATCAGAAAAGTGGAGCTAGGGAACATAAATCCACCATGCTGCCTCTCCCAGCCTCCCTAAATTCATGTAGGTCAGTAGAGAGCTTTTGGTCCTGGGCCTGTGGGAGCTCAAGCCCCACAATGCCTTTCCTTTCTGCTGCAGAATTGGAAAAGGGGAGCTCTCAGCTCAAAGGACTCTCCTCAAGGTCTCAGTACCTCAGGCCTCCCTCCTCAAGCTCACTCTCCCCCTGCAGGCCCTCCCCTACTCCCTGCTGGCCCTGGCCGTGGTCATGTACTTGCCAGTTCTGCTGTGGCAGTACGCAGCGGTGCCAGCCCTCAGCTCTGATCTGCTGTTCATCATCAGTGAACTGGACAAATCCTATAACCGCTCCATCCGCCTGGTGCAGCACATGGTGAAGATCCGTCAGAGGAGCTCTGACCCCTTCATTTTCTGGGATGAACTGGATAAGTGAGTTGTCTCTTTCATTCCTTTCTAAAGGACTCAGTCCAAGCATTAAAACTATGTCTCTACAGAGTAATCTTTAAGTTATCCTATGTCTTACTTCTCAAGAGTATAAAGTGCTTAATACATCACCCCACTTTCTATCATTCTGATGAAGAGAGAAGAGAAAGTTTTCTAACTATAGTTTAAGATACACACACTGAGTAACAATGGGATTAATCTCTTTGAAAACCACTTTCTTGTATCAATCCCCTGCTCAGAAACTTTAAATAGCTCCCCTCATCCTACAGAAAAATTCTCCCAAATATTTTTCCAAGACCCTCAACACACTGTTACCAACTACTTTTTCAAACTTTTCTCTTGCTATTATGTGACACAGAAACCTCCCATTCTACCTAGGCAATATTCTCCTGTTCCCCTATACAAGCTATTCATTCATTTAATCACTCATCCATCATTAACTAAAATGTATTGTGTCCCATGCATTCATCTGCTGATTTAGACACAACAGCGTGTGTGTGCTGGGGGTGAAGGGGGAAATGAGGATGTGGAGACAAATACATACCTACCCATGTGGGCATACATTCAATTGAGGGAAAAACAAACCCACTGCAGTTGAGTCAATTCCAACTCATAGCAACCCCATAGGACTGAGTAGAACTGCCCCCATAGGGTTTCCAAGGCTGTCAATCTTTCCAGAGAAGGTAACCTCATCTTTCTCCCACAGAGCTGCTGGTGGATTCAAACTACCAACTTCTTACTTAGCAGCCAAGCACTTTAACCATTGTGCCACCAGGGCTCCTTTATGAGGCAAAAAGGCAATAAATAAGCTTAACACACAATTAAATTATATGTTAAAAGACGGTAAATGCAATGAAGAAAAAATAAAGCAAAGGAGGTCAACAGAACTGAGAGGTTGAAGTGGGATGTAGTTTTAAATAGAGTGGTCAGGGTAGGTCCCCCAAGAGGATGTCTGAGCACAGATTTAAAGCCATATCATGTCTTGTTTCTGCACATATTCTACTCTCTGAAAAAAGTTCCTCTCCTCTCTACTTTTCTGACCCTCACCTATCTTTTTACGCCCAGCTCAAGCTAATATTCTCCAGAAAGGTATCTGAACACTCCACATTGCTACCTCTGCCTCCTAACTTTTGCAACTATTTTAGTTTGTATCTATCTGTCTTTTCACCAATAAATCTATTTTGTTTGTTATTTTTATTTCATCATTGCATGTCCTATTTGCCCCTTCCCCACCAGCCAAATTTTTTTTATAGAACACCACAGCTCTCAGCAAATAGCTGCTTAGAGATTCATTTTTATAAAATTAGTTTTCTGTGTAAATAGAGTACAAAGGCCCAGAACCAAAATGTAATTAAACGCCCAGCCCAGTATTAGTGAGCCTTATTGCTTCCTACAGACCCTAATTCAGCTTAGATGTTTAGTCTGCCTTGGTAACCAGAAATTCAGTACAACTATTCATTAATCATCGATGATTCACTGGGTTTATTGCACTGCCCTCAGTACTTGGAGAGCAGGTGGGTTTTCTCGTTAACCAAGAGTGCTTTGTTGGATACACAGATCCTCTGTCACTTCCCCACATGGCTTTCTAAGGATATGGTTCTGAATGATCTCTCCTAACCTCGCCTCCTTTCTTCCCCTGTCCAGGGCTCGGAAAGAACGATACTTTGAATTCCCCCTGCTAGAGCACTACCTGGCATGTAAGCAGCGCTCACATTCACTAGTGGCTACCTACCTCCTCAGGAATGCCCTCCTACTCCTCTTCACCTCAGCCACCTACCTGTACTTTGGCCACTTCCACCTGGATGTCTTCTTCCAAGAGGAATTCAGCTGCTCCATCAAGAGAGGGCTGCTAAATGATGAGACCTACGTCCCTCATCTGATCACGTGCAGGCTAACTTTCCTGTCTGTCTTCCAGATTGTTAGCCTCTCCAGTGTAGCAATATACACCCTGTTGGTCCCAGTGATACTATACAACCTCACCCGGCTATGTAGGTGGGATAAACGACTCTTGTCCATCTATGAGATGCTTCCAGCTTTTGATCTCCTCAGCAGAAAGATGCTGGGATGCCCCATCAATGACCTCAATGTGATCCTTCTTTTCCTCCGAGCCAACATCTCTGAGCTCATCTCTTTTAGCTGGTTGAGTGTCTTGTGTGTGTTAAAAGACACAACCACCCAGAAGCACAACATCGACACAGTGGTCGATTTCATGACTTTATTGGCTGGCTTAGAGCCCTCAAAACCTAAGCATCTTACCCACCAGGTGTGTGATGAAAACTTATAGATAACAAAGCATGGAGCAAAAAATTATGGAAAGCAAAAATATCTCTCTCCTTCCTCACAAGCCCACTTACTAACCCACAAAATGCCCACTTTAGAATGGGGCTTTGATCCAGTTTATTCCATCCCAAATACAGCTTATTTGTGGCTAAGAAATTATCCTAACTTTCCCTCCTGTTATGTTTAAACAGCATAAGGACATTTTTATAGCACATACAAATACATATGTAAGGATATCATCTGCCAAACCTATGTATGATTGTGGATATATTCCCATTTACTTATCCATATCTGTATACCTATGTGGATTATTGTTTCCTGTTAAGATAATGCAGTGTTGTGTATGCAATTGTATTTGCCCTTATTGTCTATACCTATTGTGCACCTCTCCTTTTCTTCCTTTTCCTTAGTGATATTGTGCTAGTCACATGACTTTGTTGTACTATTTTCTCCTTCACTGCTATCAAACCTGTCTCTTAATTATCCATTTTCCCTCTCTTCCCTTCCCCTCTCATCCCTCGTAACCAACAAAGAAAATTTCCTTCCCTATAGTAACTGATGCTAGACTTGTCCTTGACTCATACGATATTTGTCCTTCTGTGATTGACTTATTTCACTCAGCATAATGTCCTCCAAGTTCATCCACATTGAGGTGATTCGATGATTCTTCATTATTCATTAATGTTGCATAGTATTCCATGTATGTATGTATCATAATTTGGTGACTCATTCGGCTATTGATGGGCACTTAAGTTGTTTCCATACCTTTACTATTGTAAATAATGCTGCCATGAATATGAGTGTGCACATATCTATTTGTGTCCTGGATCTCACCTCTTTAAGATATATTCCTAGTAATGGGATTGCTGGATCAAATGGTATTTCTATTTCCACCTTTTTAAGGAAGAGCCATAACATTTTCCACAGTGATTGTACCATTTTACAGTCCCACCACAGTGTATGACAGTTCCAATCTCTCCACACCCTCACCAGCATTTATTGTTTTCTATCTTCTTGGACTTTGCTATTACTGCTGGAGTGTGATGATATCTCATTGTTGGTTTCATTTGTATTTCTCTACTAGCTCATAATTGCAAGCATTTCTTCATGTGTTTGTGAGCTGCCTGAACATTTTCTTTGGTGAAATACCTGTTCATGTCCTTTGCCCATTTTTGAAGTGGATTGTTTATCTTTTTGATGTTGAGTTGTTGAATTTTTCTATAAATTTTAGAGATAAGTTCCTTGTCGGATATGTCATTGCCAAATATTTCTTTCCAAATCTGTGGGTTATCTTTTTATTCTTTTGGAGAAGTCTTTTCATGCACAAAAAATTTAATTCTTAGAAGGTCCCAGTCATCTAGTTTCTCTTCTGCTCTTTGTGCATTTTGAGTTATGCTTGATAGTCTACTTATGCCATAAGTGTGGGGTCCTAAGTTTGCCCCTATTATATCTTTGATGAACTTTATAGTTTTAGGTTTTACAGTAGGTCTTTGGTCCATCTTGAGTTCAATTTTTGTGTATAGTGTGAGGTATGGATCTTGCTTCATTTTTCTGCTAGTGGATATCCAGTTTTGTCAGCACCATTTCTTAAAGTGACTTGCTCTTTCCCATTGAATGGGTTCGGGGCCTTTGTCAAAGTTCAGCTGTCCCTATGTAGATCAATCTATTTCTGGGTTCTCAATTCTGTTCCATTGGTCTATGTGTTTACCATTGTACTAATACCAGCCACTGTGGCTGATAGCAGGTTTTGAGATGAGGGAGTATAAGACCTCCTACTTTGTTTTTCTTTTTCAGTAGTGTTTTGCCTATCTGTGCTCTCTTTTCTTTACATATATGATTAGTGATTGGTTTTTCCATGTCCTTAAAGAATGTTGATGGAATTTGGATTGAGATTGCACTGTCTCTGTAGATTGCTTTGGGTAGTATTGACATTTTCACATTTTTCAATCTTCTTTCTATCCATGAGCATGGGATATTCTTCCATTTATGTGGGTCTCTTACATTTTCTTGCAGGAGTGTTTTATAGTTTTCTTTGAATAGGTCTGTTGTGTCCCTGGCAAGATTTACTTCAAACTATTTTATCTTCTTCATAGCTAATGTAAATGGTATTGTTTTCTTTATTTCCTTTTCAGAGACCTCTTTGTTAATGTAGAGGAATCTAACTTATTTTTGTATGTTGATCTTGTATCCTGCCACTTTGCTGAAACTTTCAATCAGTTCTAGTAGTTTTCTTGCTGAGTATCTCAGGTTGTCTATGTATAGAATCATGTCATCTTCAAACAGAGATGGTATTACTTCTTCTTTGCTAATTTGTATGCCTTTCATTTCTCTTTCTTGCCTTATTGCCCTGGCTGGGACTTCCAACACAATGTTGAGTAGAAGTAGTGACACAGGGCATCCTTGCGTGGTTCCTATTCATAAGGGGAATGCTTTGAGGCTCATTCCATTGGGAATAATGTTGGATGTTGGTTCAGTGTATGCCCACTTTATCATGTTGAGGGATTTCCCTTCTATTCCTATTTTGCTGAGAGTTTTTATCAGGAAGTAGTGTTGGATTTTATCAAATGACTTTCCTGCATCAACTGATATGATTATTTCAGTTGATATGAACTTTTGTTTTATTTGTGTTCTTTTCCTTTGTTTTATTTATATGGTGGATTATGTTGATTGGTTTTCTAATGTTGAACAATCCTTGCATACCTAGTATGAATCCCAATCGGTCATGGTATATAGATAGATAGATAGATAGATAGATAGATGTAGAGTTAGAGAGAGATAAAGATAGAGAGAGAGAGAGAGAGAGAGTGTTGGCTTCTATTGGCTGGGATTTGGCTGAAGATTGTAGCATCTGTATTCATGAGAGATATTGGTCTGTAGTTTTCCTGTATAGTGGTGTCTTTGCCTAGTTCTTGTTTCATAGAATGAATTTGGAAGTATGCCATCCTTTTCTATGTTCTGGAACAGATTGAGCAGGATAGGTGTCACATCTTCTGTGAATGTTTGTTTGACAGAATTTTCCAGTGAAGCCATTTGGGCCAGGATTTTTTTTTTTTTTTTTTTTTTTTGGCAAGGAAATTTTTTATGACCTGCTCAGTTTCTTCCTTTGATATAAATCTGTTCAAATTTTCTACCTCAGTCGATGTTAGTTCAGGTAGGTCTTGTGTATCTAGAAATTTGTCCATTTGTACTCCAGAATTTGGAGTACAATTCTTCATAGTATTCTGTTATTATCCTTTTTATTTCAGGAGGCCCTGCTGTGATGTCCACCATTTCATTTATTATTCATGTCATTTGCATCTTGTCTTTCTTTTACTTAGTGCGATTTGCTAGTGGCTTGTCAATTTTACTCATCTTTTTGAAGAACCAGCTTCTAGTCTTGTTGATTTTCTCCATTGTTTTCATTTTCTGTTTTATGTATTTCTCCTCTGATCTTTTTTGTTTCCTTTTGTCTGGAGACTGAAGGGTTCTTTTGTTGCTCTTTTTCTCATGGTTGTAGTTTTTTGGTAAAGTTGTTGATTTTGGTTCTTTCTGCTTTTTTGATGTGTGCATTAACTGCTATAAATTGACCTCTGAGTAATGCTTTCCACTTTGTCCCAAAGGTTTTGTGGGTCTGTTTTCATTCCCATTTGTTTCTAGGAATTTTTTTCATTTCACATTTTGTTTCCTCTGCTACTCAGTAGTTCTTGAGTATTGTTGCTGAGTATTGTGTTAACCATTTTCCTTGTAATTGATTTTTTTCCCCGGTCTTCCTATTGTTGATTTTTAATGTTACAGCATTGTGATCTGAGAAGATGCTTTGTAGAATTTCAGTGTATTTAAATGTATTGAGGCTTGATTTGTGACCTAACATATGATCTATTCTGGAGAATGACCAATATACTTGAGAAAATAATGTGTATTGTTTTTCTGTAGGTGGAGTGCTCTTTGTATGTCTATGAGGACAATCCTTTTGATCTATTGATGCTTTTATCATCATATAATGCCCTTCCTTGTCCCTTACCCTGGATTTTGCCTTGAAGTCTATTTTATCATAAATTAATATTAACACTCCCACTCTATTGTAGTTACCATTAGCTTGATTTTTTTTTTCCATCCCTTGATTTTTCATTTATTTTTATCTTTGTGTCTAAGATGAGTCTCTTGTAGGCAGCATATTGATGGGTCTTGGTTTCTTATCCAATGTGTCACTTTCTTTCTCTTGATTAATGCATTTAATCCATTCACATTTAGTTTAATTAATGTTAGGTATGAATGTACTGCTGTCTTTATTTTGTGTTTTTTGTCATGATGCTTATGTTTTCTTCTTTCCAAATATTTTTCTGTGCTGAGTTCATTTTGTTATCAAGTTTTCTTTCCCTTCATTATTGTTGTCTTCATGTTTATTAATTCCTGTGATTTTCTCCTTTCTTGTTTTAGTTAGAAGGTTTATTAATTTTCTTTGTGCTTACCCTGTAGTAAATTCTTATCTCTTTAAGGTTAGGACAGTTTGTTCTATACTGACATTGTCCTGACTTCCTCTCCATACAGAAAACAAAAACCAAACTCACTGCCATCGAGTCAGTTCCAACTCATAGAGACCCCTCCTTGTGTTCCTGAGTCAGTATCACTACGGAAATAGATTACCTAATCTTCCTTCTGAGGAGTGGCTGGTGGGTATAAACCACCAGCCTTCTGGTTAGTAGTCAAATGCCTTAGGCACTATGCCACCAGTTTTGTAATTATACTATTGATTCCCTCTATTTGTTTTGTAGTTAGTATCATTTATAGATTTACTCCTCTCATTCTGTTTTCAATTTTGGAAGCTTATTTTAGATTTGAGAATTCTTTTCCTTAGTTGGTTTCTGGGTGATGTCACATGTCTCCATTTTAATCTTAATCTTAATCTTCCATTGTTGCTTTTCTGTTGGAAGGATTCCCTTTATCATTTCTTGTAGGGTTGGCATGATTTTACAAATTCCCTTAATTTCTGTTTGTCCAGGAATATCCTAATTTCACCATCATATTTAAGGGAAAGTTTTGCTGGAGATATAATTCGTGGTTGGCAGTTTTTTCCTTCAATATTTTGCATATGCCATTCTATTGCCTTCTTGCTTGCATGGTTTCTGCTGAGAAATCAGAGCTTAGTCTTATTGGTTGCCTTTTGCAGGTAACAGTTTGTTTTCTCCAAGCTGCTATCCAGATTCTTTCTTTGTCTTTGGTTTTGAAAAGTTTGATTATGATATGTCTTGGTGAGTTTTTCTTGAGGTCTACCTTGTGTAGGGTTTGCTGAGCTTCTTAGATGATTATCTTTTTGTTTTTCATGATATTGGGAAAGTTTTTGGTTAGCAAGTAGTCAATGATTTTCTTTGTTTTTGTTTGCTTGTTTTGGCCTCCTCTTGTTCTGGAATTCCAATCAGGCATTTATTATTTCTTTTTATATCATCCCAAATAACTCTTAGGGTTTCTTCTTTTGTCTTGATTCTCTTTTCTGATTTTTCCTCATACAAGCTAGTGTCAAGGAATTTGTCTTCTAGCAAGCCAGTTTGAGTCTACTCTTCTGTCCTTCCAATGTCTTATCTTTCCCCATAATTTTAGTGTTCATTTTCTGGATTTCTAATTGCTGGCTTTGTATGATTCCTAATTGTCTATTTATTTTGTCATTTTATTCTTGTATGATTGTCTGGAATTCTTCAAGGCTATTGTCTGTCTTTTCCTTGCTCTGTTTATGGTTTCCTTGAGCTCTTGGAATGTTATGTGTATATATTCTTTCTCAGGTAGTTCTATTAACTTTTCTTCCCTGGGGTTATTTCCTAGTTCTTTATTTTGTCACTTGCTTCCACTATCTTGTTTTGTTTCTTTGTTTGAATTGAAAATTTCTATTGTCTCCAAGACATTTTGAAGTCTTGTTTGTTGATTCTGTGCTAATTTGTTTCAATATTAACCAGATGAGTGAGACAGGTGTGCTTCTTTGGTTGTTATCTTGGCAGTACTTAGGCACTCCTGGTTATCTCCAGATTGGTAGAATAATTGATGGGAATGTAGGTGCAGGTCTCTGATTGACATGAAGAACAGATGCAGTTGGGATGAACAGGTGTAGTCCACCATCTGTTGATGATCCAGTGGTGTAGAAGTTCATAGTGGTGCTTGCTCATCAGTTGGGTGCAGTTGTCAGTGCAGTAGAAATGGTTGACTAGTGAAGAGTTTATTTCCTCCTCCTGTTGGATGGGGCAAGAAAAGGAAAAATACCAAGGGAAAGGAGAAGAAAAGAAAAAGGAAAAAAAAAGCATGAAAATAAAAGATGAAAAATATAGAAAAAGACTGAGAGAGAGTTGAGTAGAAAGAATGGCAGAAATTTATGAAGATGAAGAAGAAGAGGGAGAAGCAAATGTAAA
>NW_006921912.1:2640908-2660931 GCF_000298275.1 Orycteropus afer afer | reverse complement strand
GATCAAGCTTGAATTCCTCTCAATATGTCTACACTGTGTAGATTCCATGAATTTCTTTTTTGTTTTTTCCCCTCCTCCTCAGCATCTGCATCTCTATTCAAAGTGTTCCCAAGTCAGACAGTCCAACCTCTTCTTTCTTCCCAGTCAGTAATCTCACTCCATTTCCCTTTCTAATCAGTGCTCAATCTAATTCTTTGTCTTCTCATCTGATGCTCAGAATTCCAGGATCATTATTTGTATCTGTTTCACTCAGATTTTCAGATCTTATTGATGAGGGGATTGCAGGAATATGTTGGCAGGATGCCATCCTCTCTCTACCTATGTTATGGTATTATAATGAAATACAAAACATTATTTAGTGTCTCTAATAATTTGAGAAAGAAAGAGGCACAAATCAAATTTCCCTAAGATTCCAATCCTAGTAAAACAGTTGTTATTATTAGATTCCATCAAGTTGATTTCAACTTGTGGTGATCCCATGTAGGCAAAGTAGAACTGTCCTCTCTAAGGTTTTTAAGGCCATGATCTTTTGAAATCAGATCACCAGATCTATCTTCCAAGGAGCCTTTGGGTTGGTTTGAACTGTCAAGTTTTCAGATACTAGTTGAGCAATTAACATTTTGCACCTAGGGAGTCCAAAATAGGAGTAGGATGACAGAAATGGAAAAATAAAAGGGGGCAGGGTAATGAGCTGGATTTTACATAAGATCATGAAACACTGGCAGAACAGCCAAATGGCAAAGATGAGAAAGAAGTAGAAAATTGAACATCAGAACCTGGGTGAAAAGGGATTAAGATAAATATTAGGAAATCATCTGAACAGAGTGATCACAATAAAATGAGAAACTGCTTTAAGAAGGAGTAATTAAAGGCAGGAATAGTTGAGGGTAAGAACTGAATCTTTCAAAGATCCCTACAAGTAGATAATGGAAGAAGGAAATTGACCAGTAGGCATGTCAAAAAATAAAATAAAATCCAAGTGTAGCAACTGAGATTAAGAATTGGAGACAAACAGTCCTGTGACTAAATCCCCATTCTTTTTTTCATTTCCTGGGTGAAACTGAGTAAGTTACTTAACCTAAATAGGACTCAGTGTCCCCATCTGATAAACCAAGAAAATAATAACTTGCAGTAAAGATTAAATTATATCCCAGTAAATA
Source organism: Orycteropus afer afer (assembly GCF_000298275.1). NCBI lineage: Eukaryota > Metazoa > Chordata > Mammalia > Tubulidentata > Orycteropodidae > Orycteropus > Orycteropus afer. The sequence continues at coordinate 2,659,771 of NW_006921912.1, read as the reverse complement.
TTCATTTCCCACCAGCCTTCATGGAAGAAAGATTTGGCAGTCTGCTTCCCTGAAGATTACAGCCCTGAAAACCCTATGGGCAATTCTACATTGTCTTACAGGTTCACTATGAATCAGAGTCAACTCGACAGCAATGGGTTTGTTTTATTTTTTTTTGTTTTAAATATTCATTTAGTACATATTTGTTGAATTCATGACAAGTCAAAGAAGCCAAAAAAGCAAAGAATTTCAAGAGTGAGAGGTAAATAATGTTACCAAAGGTTCAAGGGGGAAAAGAACTAAAAAATAACCTTGAGCTAAATCATTCACTTATTTTTCCATATCACTCTTCATGTCCTTAGTCTAATGCAATCTTATCCTATTCTTTGATTATTCAAGATGATATTCTACAAAGGAGCTCTGGTGGTTTAATTGTTAAAGCATTCAGCTGCTAACCAAAATGTTGGTGATTCAAACCCACCAGGCTCTCCACAGGAGAAAGATGGGGCAGTCTGATTCCATAAAGATTTACAAGCATGGAAATTCTATGGGGCAGTTTTCTCCTCTGTCCTATAGGGTCATTATGAGTTGGAACTGGCTTGCTGGCAGTGGGTTTGGGGTTTTTTGGTTTATATTCCACACACCCCTATTAGTTTAAATGTCCCCTTCAAGGAAAATTCTAAATCCTATAACTTTTGGATATACTTACACAGCCACTACCTATCAGAGTAATTAAAACATTGCAGATGTTCCTCACGAATGTGCTGAACACAATGGACTTGCATGCAAATATAAAATAAAAATTCAAATTACACCGAAATTCCAAGATTTTTTTTTAATGTAAAAGAATTCATCAGAGGTTCTGATAGGCAAACATTTGGCGACCCTATTTCACTTGCCTGCTAACCAGATGGCTGGTGGTACAAACCCACCAGCCACTCCTCGGAAGGAAGGTTGGGCAATCCTACTTCCGTAGTGATACTGCCTCGGAAACCCAAGGAGGGGTCGCTATGAGTCGGGGCCAACTCAACGGCACATAACAACAACAACAACAGAAAAATAATAGGAGCTGCACATAATTAGTTCTACTGAAACTAAGTCTAAGGCTTTTAATCTGCTAATATTGATATTGAAACAACAATGATGCCAATAGATTTCTATCAAGGTCATAGTGCTTGTAGAAGAAACCTGCCCTTTTCCTTTGGGTCTAGCAAATAAAAGTTACTAAGTGGCTGAAACAGCTGCTAACACTTTAGTTAGATAGCTTCCCAGTAACTTAAAATTCTGCAAATGATTTTTTTTTCTAAGAGACTTAAATTCAAGGAAAAGTTTTACTAATGAATAAAGCAAAGGACAAATACTGTAAAATTTATAATTTACAAGGAGTATAAAGGGTGTAAAATAAATTAAGATTGTTCTAGAAAATATAATACAAATCAAAAACAAAACAAACTCATTGCCATTGACTTGATTCCAACTCATAGTGTCCCTCATTGGGTTTCCAAGACTGTAAATCTTTACAGAAGCAGACTGTTTCATCTTCCTCCTGCAGAGCAACCAGTAGATTCAAACCGCCAACCTTTTGGTTAGCAGCCAAATGTTTTAACCACTACACCACCAGAGCTCCTTAGAAAGTATAATATAAGTGGGGTTAATCAGAACAGATCTGAAATAACTACAAGTATGATTTAATGGAAGGGAGAGATGTAGTTTGCTAAGTAGGAGCAGGCAAATGATTCTAAGTGTAGCTAAAATAGCTTAACAGACCCATTAAAATAAAATAGTTATATATATGCAAAGAAACCAAGAAATGTACATCAAGCAATGTAACAAGATTTTCTTGTTCTATAGAGAATCCTCTATAATACTAATTGCAGTATTGTACAGACTATCTACAATTTATAATGGGATTATGGAAATTAAAGCCATACACTTTCTCTGTGAAGTTCTATTGTATAAAGTTTTATCTCAGGAACTTTATTTTGGTGGCTAGCTGAAATCAAGAGACACAGAGGTATATTGGAAAGAATCTCGGCTTAGGAGTATAAAGATCTACCTCTACTTACACAATTTAAATAAGCCACTAAATTCTCTTTGCCTGGGAACCCCTCTTCTATAAAAGAGAAAAGTTAAAACTGGTCTTATCCGTATCTAAATGTTCTTGACTATTCAGATGTCAATTCAGATGTCTTTAAACCTATTGAATACCTTATAGCTCTACTTTATTTAACACACATGTTGACAGCTTTCTCCTTCTTGAAATATTCATTTTCCTTACCTTTCAAAACGTACTACCCTTCTAGCCTTCCTCCCCACCACTTATCAGTCAGTTTGTTGTACTGTCATGGCTTGCATGTTGCTGTGAGGCTGGAGGCTGTGCCACCCAGCATTTCAAATACCAGCAGGGTTGTTGATTAGGGACAGGCTTCAATGGAGCTTCCAGACTAAGATAGACTGGAAAGAAGGAAGGGACCATCCACTTCTGAAAAAATTGGACACTGAAAATCTTATGAACACCAGTGAAACATGGTCTGGTATATCACTAGAAAACTTTATGAATGGCCATAAAAAACTGTCTGACATACTACCAGAAAATGAGCCCCTCAGTTTGAAAGGCACTAAAAACACAACTGGAGACAATCCTCCTCAAACTAGAGACAATCTTAATGACATGGAAAGAGTAAAGTTTTCAGGACCTTCATTTCCTGATGGGGCAAGAGTCAAAATGTAAAGAAATAGCTGCAAACATCCATTAATAATTGGAAGGTGGAATTTACAAAGTATGAATTTTAAAAATTGGAAGTTGCCAAAATGAAATGGAATGGATAAACATTGATATCCTAAGGCAATGGTGAGCTAAAATGGACTGATATTGGACATTTGAAACAGACAAGCACATGATCTACTATACTGGGAATAACAAATTGAAGAGGAATGGTGCGGCATTCATCATCAAAAAGAATCTTTCAAGATCTATCCTGAAGCACAATGCTATCAACAATAGGATAATGCCTACATGCCTACAAGGGAGACCAGTTAATAGTACTATTATTCAAACTTCTGTACCAACCCCTAAAGTCAAAGATGAAGAAAGTGAAGATTTTTACCAACTTCTGCAGTCTGAAATTAAGCAAACATGCAATCGAGATATGTTGATTATTACTGGTGATTAGAGTGCACAAGTTGGAAATAAAGAATCATCGGTAGTTGAAAAACATGGTCTTGGTGATAGAAATGATGCCAGAGATCACATGACAGAATTTTGAAAGACCAATGACTTATTCATTGCAAATACGTTTTACAACAACATAAATGGTGACTATACACATAACAAATTGGAGAAGAATGACGTGGAATTGTATCCCGCCCCAGGACCAGTGGAAGGCAAGAGTTTGCCTGTGTGGAGTGCCCCAGTGCCAGGCCACAGTAAGCCAGCCCTGGGAACAGCAGAAGGTGAAGGAGAAGCTCAATATCTTTAGCCAAAACTCAGCAAGGAGCTGATTGTGGAACAGACCATCAACTGCTAATATCCAAGTTCACGTTGAATCTGAAAACAATTAAAACAAGTCCACAAGAGCCAAAATGTGACCTTGGTTATATCCCTCCTGAGTTTAGAGATCATCTAAAGAATAGATTTGATGCATTAAACACTGACTGAAAACCAGGGGAATTGTGGGATGACATAAAGAACATCATCCATGAAGAAAGCAAAAGGTCATTAGAAAGACAGGAAAGGAAGAAGACCAAAATGGATGTCAGAAGAGACTCTGAAACTTGCCCTTGAATGGAGAGTAGCTAAAGCAAATGGAACAATCAATAGGATAAAAGAGCTGAACAGAATATTTCAAAGAGCAGATCAAGAAGACAAAGTCAATTTTTATAATGAAATGTGCAAAGACCTGAAGTTAGAAAACCAAAAGGGAAGAACATGTTCTGCATTTCTCAAGAACTGAAGAAAAAATCAAGTCTCAAATTGCAATATTGAAAGATTCCATGGGCAACATGTTGAATGATGCAGGAAACATCAAAAGAAAATGGAAGGAATACACAGAGTCACTGTACCAAAAAGAACTGGTCGATCTTCATTCATTTCAGGAGGTGCCATACAATCGAGAACCAATGGTATTGAAGGAAGAAGTTGAAGCTGCACTGAAGGAAGTGGTGAAGAACAAGACTCCAGGAATTGATGGAATACCCATTGAGATGTTTCAACAAACAGATGCTCCGCTGGAGGCACTCACTTGGTTAAGCCAAGAGATTTGGAAGACAGCTACCTGGCCAAACTGACTGGAAGAGATCCATATTTATATCCATTCCAAAGAAAGATGATCCCACAGAATGTGGAAATTATCGAACAATATCATTGATGTCACATCTTACTGACAATAATTCAAAAATGGTTGCAGCAGTATATTGACAGAGAAGTTTCAGAAATGCAAGCTGGATTCAGAAAGAGATGTGGTGTGAGGGATATATTGCTGACATCAGATGAATCTTGATTCAAAGCAAAGAATACCAGAAAGATGTTTACATGTGTTTTATTGACTATGTGAATGCATTTGATTGTGTGGACCATAACAGATTGTGGGTAACATTGAGAAGAATGGGGATTCCAGAACACTTAATTATACTCGTGAGGAATCTGTACATAGACAAGAAGGCTGTCATTCAAACAGAACAAGGAGATACTGCATGGTGTAAAATCAGGAAGGGGGTGTGTCAGGGTTGTATCCTTTCAATCTACATGCTGAGCAAATAATCTCAGAAGCTGAACTATATGAAGAAGAATGTGGCATCAGCATTGGAGGAAGGCTCATTAACAACCTGAGATGTGCAGGTGATACAACTTTGCTTGCTGAAAGTGAGGATGACTTGGAGTGCTTACTGACGAAGAATAGGGACTGCAGTCTACATTATGGATTACACCTCAATATAAAAAGAAAAAAATCCTCAAAACTGGACCAATAAGCAGCATCATGGTGAATGGAGAAAAGACTGAAGTTGTCAAAGACTACATATTACTTTGTTCTACGATCAACAAAAATGGAAGCAAGTCAAGCAAAAGATGTGGGGGACTTCTGGTAAGATGGCAGAATAGGCAGACTATCTTCACAGACCCTCTTCAACAAAGAAAAGAGAAACAATTTGACAGAGATACAGAAGATAATCCTGGAGCCCTGAGCTCTGAAAAGAAATACAGAAGTAGATTAGGCACCAACTAGTGGAAAAGCCCGAATGAAAAAAGTGAATATAGAGATGAATGGAGCTGCAGACTGTCAGCTACTCTGACAGCACCAACAGCCTGAATATTTTTAAGTGGTGCTGGGACCTAAGAATTGACCTAAAGATAAGACTGGTCAACGAGGGCTACAGGGACAACTGTGCTGCTGGCCTATGACTAAGAAGGGAAAGTGCAAGGAGGGAGACAACCTGAGTTGTATACTTTTGACTGTCCAGAGGGTGCAGCCATTTTGATTGTTTACAAGCAGTGGCCATATTGGATATTTAAAGTGACAGCATTCAGATTCCAGGGACCTAAGAATAGGCTCTGCTTGCCAAGGGCAGCAGGGCCGTATGGGAGGCTGACAACAGGAAAGGAGACAGCTGATGAGTGTATGAGTGCTGCCAATTAGCAAATAGAAGAGCACTGTACCCTTCTTACATAGATAACATCCAAACAAAATAGAAAATGAAAATCATGGGCAAGTCACTCTAACATACAATCACAAATCAAATATAAACACAAAAATGTCACAATGTCTTGGAAAAAACAGACCATCACAGTCTACTCAAGAAGCTAGATTAAGCAAGAGAAACAAAGGAGCAAGATACAGACCCGGAACACATCCCTGAGGAAGAAGCAGCATTGAAACTCCCTAATAAGGAATTCAAAAGAATTATATTTAGGTATCATCAATGGATTAAGAGACAGATCAAGGAAAACATTGAAAACACAGAGAAAACCCTAGAACAATTTCAAATGACGTTGTTGTTGTTGTTATGTGCCGTGGAGTCGGCCCCGACTCATAGTGACCCCTCCTTGGGTTTCCGAGGCAGTATCACTACGGAAGTAGGATTGCCCAACCTTCCTTCCAAGGAGTGGCTGGTGGGTTTGAACCACCAGCCGTCTGGTTAGCAAGCAAGTGTCTTAGCCACTATGCTACCAGAGCTCCCCCTAAAATGACATTACAAGAACAAAATGACAAAATAAATGAAAAATTAGAAATGATACACAATCTACAGATAAAAATCCAAAATATTAACACTAACTTTTCAGAAATAGATAACACATTGAATGGGTAAAGGAGTAGAATTGAATCAATGGAAGACAGAATAAGTGAGATTAAAAACAAATACCTGAATATTTCTTTGGAAAGAGGTCAATCAGAAAAAAAGATCAAAACAAATGAAAAAAGCCTAAGGTTCATGTGGGATACCATCAAAAGGAATAGCCTATGTGTAATCTGAATTCCAGAATAGGAAAAAACAAATAAAGCCACAAAAATTGTTGAAGATTTGTTGGAAAAAAATTTCTCTGGTATGATGAAAGATGAAAATATATCTTATTCAACAAGTCCAATGAACCCCAAACAGGATAGACTCCAAAAGAAAATCACCAAGACACATCATCAATGAATTCACCAAAACCAAAGACAAAGAAAGAATCCTGAAAGCAGCACAGTAAAAATGAAAAGCTACCTACAAGGGGCAACCAAAAAGACTAAGCTCTGATTTCTCAGCAGAAACCAGGCAGAGGAGAAGACAACGGAATGGTAAATATAAAACTTTGTAAGAAAAAAAATTTCCAACCAAGAATTATACACCCAGAAAATTGTTCCTCAAATATATGGTGAAATTGAGAAATTTCCAGATAAGCAGAAATTAAGGGAATTTGTTAAAACCAGACCAATCTTACAAGAGATACTAAAGGGAGTCCTTTGGACAGAGAACCAACAAGAGCAAACAACTGACCATTAACACACATGATGACATAATGCAGAAACCAACCCAGTTATGGAAGTATCCAAAGTAAATAAGCCTACAAGATTGTAAAGAGGGAACCAGAGACATCAATTGACAAATGAGGACAACAACAAACCAAAAAGAGGGAAAAAAAATTGTGTAGTTACAGTGTGTCTAAATGGTAGGGAAGTCAAGACAACTGCAAGATACAATAGACTGTTCTAAACTTGGGAAGGAAATTATAAATCATGGGGTAACCTCAAAGAAAAAAGATAAATCTCTGCATCAAAATAAAAAAGAAGACCAGAACAAATATTTAGCAAACACTAAAACCATAGCAATGAATGAGGTGATAACATGATGCATAAACAAAACAAGCTCAGCACAGAAAATGTTATAGAACAAAGATATCAGCAATCTTATGAAAAAGCACAAAACAAAATGACAGAAATAAATTCATACTTGTCAATAATTACATTGAATGTTAATAGATTAAATGCACCACTCAAGAGACAGAGAGTTGCAGACAGAATAAGAAAATATAACCCATCAACATGCTGTCTAGAAGAAACATACCTACGAGAGAAGACAAAAAAGACTAAAAATCAAAGGTTGGAAAAAGATATATCAAGCAAATGGCAACCAAAAAAGAGTAGGAGTGGCAATATTAATTTCTGGTAAATTTTACTTTAAGACCAAAACCACCAGAAGGAAATGTTCTTTGTTGGTTACCAGGGATGGATGAGGAGGGGAGGGAACGTTAGATCAGTAGAGACAAGTATTGATTAGGGTGAAGAGAATGGCAATGTACCAAATATGAGTGATCAACACAGTGGCATTGAAGAAGAAAACATAGAGGTGCATGGGAGGTACAGGCAACAAAGAAGAACCCTTTTGCACATGCAGTACTGCATTGTCAGTGAAGGCAAACATTGATATACAGGAGGATAGATGAGTGAGTATATAGGCTGAACTATTAGGTATGTCTATGCAGGAGGAAGTATTCCCCAGACCATGTATAGGGTTGGGAGACGATGTTTCTACAAGTGTATTTGTATATTCTATAAGAATTCTCAGATATAGACTTCACTTCCAGTAAGATGGAGGAATAAGCAGATTAGTGACACAGACCCTCTTCAACAAAGAAAAGAAAACCCAATTGATAGAGATACAGAAGATAATCCTGGAACCCTGAGCTTTGAAAGGAACTACACAGAAATGGATTAGGCACCAATTAGTGGAAAAACCTGAATGAAAACAGTGCGTACACACATGGTTGGAGCTGCAGACTGTCAGCTACTCTGGCAGGACCAACAATCTGAATAGTTCCAAGTGGTGTTGGGACCTGAGAACTGACCTAAAGATCAGCCCTGGTCACCAAGGACTGCAGGGATGACTGTGCTGGTGGTCTATGACTAGGAAGGAAAACAGCAAGGAGGGTGACAACCTGAGCTGTTGACTTTCCCTGTCTGGAGGGCACAGCCATTTTGAATCTTTACCATTTTGGATTTTAAAGTGATAACATTCTCATTCAGATTCCAGAGACCTAAGAATAAGTTCTGCTTGCCAAGGTCAGCAGGGACATATGAGAGGCTGACAACAGAAAAGGAGACAAGTGGTGAGTATGTAAGTGCTATCAACTAGAAAATAGAGGAGGACAGTACCCTGCTTGTGTAGATAACATACAAACAAAATGAAACTAAAATCATAGGCAAATCACTCCAACATACAATCACCATTAAATATAAACACAAAAATGTCATAATGCCTTGGAGACAACAGAGCATCACAGTCCACACAAAGAAGCAAGATAAACCAGGAGAAACAAAAGACTAGGATTCAGACCCAAAACATATCCCTGAGGAAGACATAGCATTGGAGCTCCCTGACAAGGCATTCAAAAGAACTATTTTTAGGTATCTTCAATGAATTGAGAGACAGATCACGAAAAACACAGAGAAAACCCTAGAACAATTTCAAAAGACAATACAAAAACAAAAAATGACAAAATAAATGAAAAAATAGAAATGATACAAAATCTACACACAGCAATCCACAAGATTAATACTAAATTTTCAGAAATAGATAAGACATTGAATGGGCAAAGGAGCAGAATTGAATCAATGGAAGACAGAATTAGAAAGATTGAAGGCAATTACCTCAACATTTCTTTGGAAAGGGATAAATCAGAAAAAAGATCAAAACAAAGTGAAGAAAGTGTAAGGTTCATATGGGATATCGTCAAAAGGAATAACTTACTTGCAATCGGAATTCCAGAACAAGAAGATACAAATAAAACCACAGAGAAAATTGTCGAAGATCTGTTGGAAGAGAATTTTCCTGGTATGATGAAAGATGAGAATTCAGGAAGTCCAATGAACCCCAAACAGGATAGACCCCAAAAGAAAAACACCAAGACATATCATCATCAAACTCACCAAAACCAAAGACAAAGAAAGAATCATGAGAGCAGCACAGGAAAAAATGAACAGTTACCTACAAGGAGCAACAAACAAGACTAAGCTCAGATTCCTCAACAGAAATCATGCAGGTGAGAAAACAATGGAATGGTATATATAAAACCCCCAAAGAGAAAAATTACCAAACAAGGATTATGTACCCAGCAGAATTGTCCCTCAAATATGATGGTGAAGTTAGGACATTTCCAGATAAGCAGAAATTAAGGAAATTTTTTAAAAACAGACCAATCTTACAAGAGATGCTCAAGGGAGCCCTTTGGACAGAGAAACAACAACAGCCAACAACAACTGACCATTAACACACTTGATAACATAACCCAGAAACCAACCCAGCTATGGAAGCATCCAAAGTAAATAAGCCTACAAGATTGTAAACAGGGAACCAGAGACATCAATTGAAAAATTAGGACAATTAAAAACCAAAAAGAAGGGAAAAACTGTGTAGTTACAGAATTTCTAGATGGTAGGGAAGTCAAGACAACTACAAGATAGAACAGACTGTTCTAAACTTGGGAAGAAAACTGAATTACAGGGTAACTTCAAAGAAAAATGATAAACCTTCACATCAAAAAAGAGGACCAGCATAAGTATTCAGCAAATACTAAAACAATAGCAATGAGGGAAGTGATAACACGATTCATAAACAAAACAATCTCAGCATAGAAAATTATATGGAGCAAAGAAATCGACACCACAATAAAGCACATAACAAAAATGACAGCAACAAATTCATATTTGCTGATAGTTACATATCTGACAAGGGACTTATCTCTAAGATTTAGAGCAGAACAGTGGATGACCAAACTATGGTACATACACATAATGGAATGCTATGCAGCATTAAAGAGTAATGTAGAGTCTGCAAAACACCACATAATATGGATGAACATGGAGGACATTATGCTGAGTGATATAAATCAATCATGGAAGGACAAATACAGTATTAGTTTATTGTTGTGGAGGGTGAAGGAAAAGTTTATATATGGAGGGAAACTTTCTTTGCTGGTTGCCATGGGTGGGAGGGGAGGAGAGGGAACACAGCAAAAAAAAGAAAAAATACATTGCCCCATGTCACTTTAGTTTTGTGTCTATTACTGTATGTAAATTATATTTCAATAAAATGCACTTTAAAAAAAATTCTCAGGTATATAGTAGAGCTGACAAGGGGCAAAGTTGTAGTCACGTCTTGGCCACAGCCAGCTACCCAGAGGGAGAGAGTAGTTGGACCTGTGGGCTCAGGACCATAGTCACAGCAGACATCAAGCTCAGTTGGCATAACATACTACACAAAAACATTGTTCCACATCCTACATTGTCAAGTAGTGGCTGGGACCTTAAAAGCTTGCAAGCTGCCATCAAGATGCAATGATGGGTGTCCTGTCATCCACAGCAGAGAGGAATGAAGAAAAACAAAGACACATGGAAACAATTAGTCCAAGTGACTAGTACACCATGCAATCCTCAGGCTATACAACTATGCAACCAGAACTAGTTGGTGCCCAACTACCACTGTCAACTATCCAGAAGGGGATTTATGTAGGAGATCCTGGATAGAATGAGAGAACAATGTGGAATAAAACTCAAAATCATTAAAAAAAAAAAAAAGGATCAGGTTTGATGGAACCACTGAGACTACAGCCTCTACCTACCCTTCAGGTTTGGAATTGAACCCACTCTTGTGGCTTCCAGCCAAACAAAAGACAGGCATATGAGCTGAATATTTACACTAGGTAGATATACTCCTTGGAGAGATCAATCATGGGAGAATAGAAGGGCTATGTAAACATAGGGAGACAGGCAGCAGGAGTACATGAGAAGGAAGGACACAGGGAAGAGGTAACTATAGGGAGGAAGTGGGAGGGGGAGCTGTTGCATTGTGGGAAATTGCAGTCAATGTCATGAGACAAAGTATATGTGAGTTGCTGTATGGAAAGTGAATTTGTTCTGTAAACTTTCATCCAAAACACAATTAAAAAAAAAATTAAAAGAAAAAAAACAAACATAAGAGACATGGAAAGATATTACATAATGATTTAAAGGATAGATTGAACAAGAGGACATAACAATAACAAATATCTATCCACCAAAAAAAGAGCCCCAAAATACATAAACCAGACTCTAACACAACTGAAAAGACAAATTGTTGACTCCACAGTCATAGTAGGAGACTTTAATACACCACTTTTAATCACAGATAGAACAACTGGAAAGAAACTCAACAAAGACACAGAAGAACTTAACAATACAATCCACCGATTTGACCATATAGACACCTACAGAGCACTTCAACCAACAACAGCACAATATATACTTTTTTCCAGTGCACATGGAATATTCTCCAGGATAAACCATATGTTAGGCCACAAAGCAAACCTCAATAATTTAAAAACATTGAAATATTGCAAAGCATCTTCTCAGATCATAATGCTGTAAAATTAGAAATCAACAATAGTAAGATCAATGGAAAAAAGCAAACATGTGGAAACTGAATAACACCCTCCTTGAAAATGGCAGGGTAATAGGAGAAATAAAAAATGAAATTAAAAAATTCCTTGAATCAAGCAAGATTGACAACACAACATACCAAAATCTTTGGGACACAGCAAAAGCAGTGATTAGAGGCGAATTTATAGCAATAAATGCACACATCAAAACAAAATAAAGAGCCAAAAATCAACATCTTAACCCAACATCTCCAACAATTAGAAAAAGAGCAGCAAAAAGAGCCTACAATCACCAGAAAAGAAGAAATAATGAAGATTCAAGCAGAAATCAAGGAAACAGAAATAGAAGGAAAGAAATTAACAAGACTAGAAGTTGGTTCTTTGAAAAGATTAGTAAAATTGACAAATCACCAGCAAATTTAACAAAGGAAAAGAGAGAGAAAATACAAATAACACAAATAAGAAAGAATTGGGTGACACCACAACAGAACCAACAGAAATTAAAAAGATAATATCAGGATACTATGAAGAACCATACTCCAACAAATTCAAAAATCTAGAGAACAATGGATATATTTCTAGACACATACTACTTACCTAAACTAACAGAGACTAAGGTGGAAAGCTTAAACAGACCCATCACAAAAGAAGAAATTGAGCAGGTCATAAAAAAAAAAAAATTACCAACAGAAAAAAGTTCTGGCCCAGAGGGTTTCACTGGTGAATTCTACTGAACATTCAGAGAAGGACTGAGACCAATCCTACTCAAACTATTCCAAAACATAGAAAAGGATGGAATCCTCTCAAATTCATTTTATAAAGCAAGCATAACCTGATACCAAACAGGCAAAGATATCACCAAAAAGGAAAACTACAGACCAATATCCTTTATGAATATAGTTACAAAAATATTCAACAAAATCCTAGCCAATAGACTCCAACAACATATCAAAAAATAATAATACATTATGACCACAAGGGGTTCATACCAGGTATGCAAGGATGGTTCAACCTTAGAAAAACAATCAACATCATCCATCACATAAACAAAACAAAGGAAAAGAACCACATGATCATATCAATTGATGTAGAAAAGGCATTTGATAGAATCCAACACCTATTCCTGATAAAAACTCTCAGCAAAATAGGAATAGAAGGGACATTCCTGAACATAATAAAGGGCATATAAACAAAACCAACAGCCAACATTACTCTGAGAGAGACTGAAACCATTCCCCATGTGAACAGGAGCCCGTCAAGGATGCCCGCTATCACCACTTCTATTCAACATTGTATTGGAAGTCCTAGCCAAGGCATTAAGACCAGAAAGGGAAATCAAAGGCATCCAGATTGGTAAGGAAGGAGTAAAATTACCACTATTTGCTGATTATGTGATCCTATACGTAGAAAATCCAAGAGACTCAGCAAAAAAACTACCGGAATTCATTGAGAGATTTAGTGTAGTGGCAGGATACAAAAATCAGTTGGATTGCTCTAAATCAGCAAAGAGATTGCTGAAAAGGAAATAAGGAAATCTATACCATTTACAATATCTACAAAAAAACAAAAAACTTGGGAATAAGTCTCACTAGGGAGACACAAAACAACTGTACAAAGAAAACTACAAATCACTACTCCAAGAAACCATAAAAGATCTACATACATAGAAGAACATACCATGCTTATGGTTGGGAAGATTGAACATTGGATTGTTTAATAAGTAGTGCTGGCAAAACTCTATATCTGTTTGCAGAAAAATGAAACGATGTGTACCTCACAACATACACGAAAACTAACTCCAGATGGATCAAAGACTTAAATGCAAAAACTCAAACTATCAAATTCCTCAAGGAAAAAATAGGGACAGATTTAGGGGTCCTAATTTATGGCCTAATAGACTGTTAAGCATAATCCAAAATGCACAAACAGCTGAAGATAAACTAGATGAATGGGACCTTCTAAAAACTGAATTATTATGTGCTTCAAAAGACTTCTCCAAAAGAGTAAAAAGAGAACCTACAGATTGGGAAAAAATATTTGGCAATGACATATCTGACAAGCAGCTTATCTCTAAAATTTATAGAAACTCCAACACTTCAATCACAAAAAGACAAATAATCCAATTTTCAAATAGACAGAAGACATGAATAGACACTTCACCAAAGGGGATATTCAGGAAGCCAGCAAATGCATGAAGAAATGCTCACGATCATTAGCCATCAGAGAGATGCAAATCAAAGCAACACTTAGATACCATCACACCACAGCACTAATGGCAAAAGAAGATGGAAGAATATACAAAATCACTGTTTCAAAAAGAACTGGTTGATGTTCAAACTTTCAGGAGGCAGCATATGATTAAGAACCAATGGTATTGAAGGAAGAAGTCCAAGCTCCACTGAGGAATTTGTGAAAAACAAGGCTCCAGGAATTGACAGAACACCCATTTAGATGTTTCAACAAATTAATGTAGTGCTGGAGATGTTTCAACAAACAAATGTAGTACTTGTTTATGCCAAGAAATTGGAAGACAACTACCCGGCCAATTGACTGGAAGAGATCAGTATTTGTGCCATTCCAAAGAAAGGTGATCCAACAGAATGTGGAAATTATCAAACACTATCATTAATATGACATGCAAGTAAAATTTTTCTGAAGATAATTCAAAAAAGTTTGCAGCAGTATATTGATAGGGAACTTCCAGAAGTTCAGGATGGATTCAGAAGAGAATGTGGAACAAGGGATATAATTGATGATACCAGATGGATCTTGGCTGAAAGCAAAGAATATCAGAAAGATGTTTACCTGTGTTTTGACTATGCAAAGGCATTTGACATGTGGATAATAACAAACAAATTATGGATAATATTGCAAAGAAGGTGAAATTCTGGACCACTTAATTGTGATCATGAGGAAATTGTGCATAAACAAAGAGGCTGTCATTCTAACAGAACACATAGACACTGCATAGTTTAAAATCAGGAATGGTGTGAGTCGGGTGTATACTTTCACCATACTTATTCGATCTGTATGCTGAGCTAATAACCTGAGAAGCTCAACTATATGAAGAATAACATGGCATCAGGATTGGAGGAAGACTTGTTAACAATCTGCAATATGTACATGACACAATCTGGCTTGCTGAAAGTGAAGATGACTTGAAGCACTTACTGGTGAAGATCAAAGACTACAGTCTTCAGTATGGATTACACCCCAACATAAAGAAAATTAAAATCCTTACAAATAGACCAACAAGCGTCATCACAATAAATGGAGAAAAGACTGAAGTTTTCAGGAATTTCATTTTTCTTGGATTCACATGGAAGCATCAATCAAGAAATCAGACATAGTACTGCACTGGGCAAATCTGCTGCAACAGACCTCTTTAAGTGTTAAGAAGTTGTCATTTTTGAAGACGAAGGTGCATCTAACCCAAGCCATGATATTTTCAATTGCCTCATATGCATGTGAAAGCTAGACAATGAATAAGGAAGACCAAAGTAGAGTTGATGCCTTTGAACTGTGGTGTTGGCGAAGAAGACTGAAAATGCCATCGACTGCCAGAAGAACGAACAAATCTGTACTGGAAGAAGAGCAGACGGACACTCCTTAGAAGTGAGAATGGCCAGACTTCATCTCACTTACTTTGGTCATGTTGTCAGAAGGGACCTGTTCTGGTTACCTACTGCCACTCAGACAGGAATATACCACAAATGTGATGGCTTAAACAAATAGGAGTTTATTCTTACAACTTGGAGGCCTTAAGTCCAAGTTCAAAATGCCAAGCTCTAGAGGCTGGGTGAAAGCCCCTCAACTTCAGCTTCAGCTCTGCCTCCTGCTCCTGGCCCACTGAAGCTAGAGACTTTTCTTCACTCAGACAGCTGCTGGCTTCTGAGGCTGCCAAGCCCAAGGTTGACAAGTCAAAAGGCACAGTGCTGATGTTACCAAACCACATGTTGTTGTTGTTAGGTGCCGTCAAGTTGCTTCTGACTCATTGCGACCCCATGCACAGCAGAACAAAACACCGCCTGATCCCACGCCAGCTCCATGATTCTTGCTATACTTGAGTCCATTGCCACTGCCACCGTGTCAATACATTTGGTTGAAGGCCTTCCCCTCTTTCGTCGACCCTCCACCTTACCAAACATGACATCCTTCTCCAGGGAATGGTCCCCTCTGACAACATGACAACATCATGAGTAGGTGAGATGAAGTCTGGCCATCCTCACTTCCAAGGAGCATCTCGGCTGCACTTCTTCCAGGACAGATCTGTTAGTTCTTTTGGTAGTCCATGGTACCTTTAGCATTCTTCTCCAACACCACAACTCAAAAGCATCAACTCTTCTTCAGTCTTCCTTATTCATTCTCCAGCTCTCACATGTATATGAGGTGACTGGAAATATCATGGGCTGTGTCAGGCACACCTTAGTCCTCAAGGAGACATCCTTGATCCTCAGCACTTGACAGAGTTCCTTTGCAGCTGACCTACACAGTGTGACACGTCTTCCTCCAACTTCTAGTCACTTCTCAATCTCTTTCAAGAACTAAATATTGATGTTGCACCAGGTTCCATCCTCTACCTTCTCTTTACATCCTACCTACTTTCCTTGAAATATTCACTTCTTGCATGATGACTTCCAAGTCTGTATTTCTTGTCCAAATGTTTATTTAAACATCCAGCCTACACCTAAAATTCAACAACTTGAAAATTGATATCATATCTTTCCTCAAAAATTTTCTTCTGCTCTTATATTCCCTATCTCAATAAATGATACCATTTTCTAGTTGTTCAATAACCTATATCAATAATGAAGTCAAATTGATTCTAACTTTTAAAGGAGTCAGACAAGTTCTCTAAAAATCAATTCACCAAAATTGAATTTCCAAACAGACCAACTGGCTAAAAGTCAATTCACTGAATGAAATATTTAGTTGTTCCTTTTAAGAATTTAGTTTCTACAGTGCTAGATGTTTATTTCAGAAAAATTATAGAATACATATTAACATACAGAAGAAAACAAATTCTTCCATGTTTCTACCACCCATAAATAGCCACAGTTAATATTTGGGTATATACTGTTGATTCTTTTATATCTCTATGTAATTTACATAACATAATTATTCTCTGACAAAAGTAGATCATACTGTATATACGAACATGAAACATTATATAACTATATGTCATTGATATATTTTCATGTCAATAAACTTCAACAGAATCATTATTAGTGGCTTCATAATATCCCCTTGATGGAAATACTATAATTTTGTATGTTGAATCTCTGACATATTTATTATATCCAATTTTCAGTATGATAAATGTTAGTGAGATGGTTGTACATTTTTGGAAACCTAATCATTTATTTTCTTAGGACAAATTTCCTAGAAATTGCTGAGTTTAAAGATATGTTCTTTATTAAGAATATTGCTGAAGTGTTCTCACAAAAGATTTTTATCAATTTACATTCCTACCAGCAATGTATGACCATTCCTTTTCCCTCATATCTCTCCTAACATTTCCAAGCAAATGGAGCCAATTGGATGGTGTGATAGTTGGACCTGTGTGTCAACTTGGCTAGACCACAATTCTGTGTGGTTTAAGCAATTGTGATGTGGGTTGTTCCAATGATGAGATCAGATATGTTTTGAGCAGCCAACACACTTAAAGGGAGCTTCTTTAGGGGTGTGGCCTGCTTCAAGCACATTTATGGACATCCTGGGAAAAGAGACACTCTTCTGTGGATTGGAATTCTGTTGTGCTGCCTACAGCTGTCCATGAGCAAACAATCCACCATTTGGCCTGAGATCTTGGATTTGTCATTCGTTGAAGTCAACAGCCAGTATACTGCCTGCCAACCTTGAGCTCGTCAGCCCCTGCAGGAGCATGAGTCAGGAAAAGCCTCCAGCTTGACAGTTGATCCAAGAACTTGGGCCTTGCCAGCTTCAATAAGTTTGTGAGCCATTTTCCTAAGATAAATTTCTCTTTCTCTCTCTCTCTCTCTCTCTCTCTCTCTCTCTCTCTATATATATGCTTTACTTGTTTTGCTTCTCTGGAGAACCTTAGTCTAACACATTTGGTAACAGGAGAGATTTTAGAGAGACAAAATCATAGGGATGGGCTTCCTAAATTGGTTCTCCAATTTGATTAATCGTAAAGGCACTGGTGACCCTGCCTCCATTAGTAAACAGGGCCCTGCTAATCTGTGGAAGGAGGTGGCAACATTAATATGCAAAATAGCACCACCGATAGATCAAGTATTTATGAGAAGTGAGGCTCTGGGTGATCATGTATTTGATACTTTTCTGCAATTTTGTCAACATGAGGAGTATAAGGAAGCTGGTTGGTTGGTCTTACTTACATTAGACAAAGTGGTGAAAGAGGGAGATGAGCTCAGGGCTGCTGAGTCAAAGCTCAAGCACTGCATAAAAGACCTCAATGTTTCCAGTTGTGCTCTGAAAGAAAGCCTTATTTCTTCTAGTGACAGAGCTGATATTGCTGAAAACCAAGCCCAGAGTCTTATTGTAAGGGCAGCTGAATTACAATGCCTATTAAATTACCAACCCAGAATGGTGTCTGAAGTTAAAGTGAGGGCATTGATTGGGAAAATATGGGATCCTGAAACCTGGAATGGGGACATATGGGCAGATAGTGAGGAAGATGAAGATATGGAGCCTGTAAATTCTGTGAATCCCTCCTATCTGAATGGATTACTGTAAAACCATTATCCACTCCACCTCAGTTTGGTGGGATTAACCCAACTGTTCCTACTGGGTCATTGCCTGAGGCAGAGGCCATGGAAGACATTCCTGAATGTTCTCACAAAATGCCTCAACCACCCATTGTTGTTGCTAGACCTATGTTGTTGTTGTTGTTGTTAAGTGCCGTCAAGTTGGTTCCAACTCATAGGGACCCCATGCACAGCAGAACGAAACACTGCCCGATCCCGCGCCAGCCCCACAATCCCTGCTATACTTGAGCCCATCATCGCAGCCACCG